>NW_016169150.1:0-17928 GCF_001687245.7 Rhagoletis zephyria
ATTTTTTTTTTAATTTTCGGCAATTTCAACAAATCTGAAGTGTAGAAAATACAACTTTCATTACCATTTGCTGCTGCCATTAAATAAAAGAGATCATAACGCACGCTTTTAATTTGACTTTGCCTATTGGATTTGTGCGAATTTTTAGATTTTCGCAAAAATTAGTAACTTGCTGCAATCGCAGGCCTTGCAATCTGCAACATGCCACAGGCCACATGCCACTTGTATGCTTGGCTACACTCGCCTCGCACACGCACTCGCACGTAGGCATAATTAGTAGTCGTCGGGCGAACGAATGAGTGAGTGAATGCGTGGGTGTGAATGTACATACGTATATGCATGTATGTATGTATGCAGGTATGCGGCATNCCTCGCACACGCACTCGCACGTAGGCATAATTAGTAGTCGTCGGGCGAACGAATGAGTGAGTGAATGCGTGGGTGTGAATGTACATACGTATATGCATGTATGTATGTATGCAGGTATGCGGCATGCCACATCATATGCAGATGAGTTCGTAACTGGTAACCTTGTACATAATATTTCTAATGAGTGCCTGTGGCANTGCACCGTGCAAGGGCTTTGCAAGACTCAGAGAATACCCCTAATATTTCTAATGAGTGCCTGTGGCAAAAAAAAAAAACCGAAAACATACATATGTATGAAAAATATATGTATTTACACGTACGCCAACAAAATGTTACCGCCTGCACTTGTACGCTTGTGTCGGCACTTGAAAAATTTAATTAGCTCACGAAAATATGAGTATCTACGAGTGCAGCTGCATTGCTGCGTTACGTTACGTTGCACCGCTGTACGCATCCATATTGCATGAAGTGTGGCTTGAGGCGCTAGAAATTTATTGAGTTAGTTTTGAGTGTTGTTGCTTGTTGTTGTATGGTTTAGCGAGCATTAATATGAAGTGTGCCACAAAGTCAGCAACTTTCGGTTTTGGTATGCGCGAATACATACTAAGTACATAGACTGAGTGAGTGTGCATTTCAAGAGTTAATAAATTTTTAGCTAATTAGCATTTTCCGGAGTGGCTGGTATTTAACAACAATTTTATTACCATATAAATCTATGTAAATGTTATCTTTTTTTTACTGAAACACATTGGATACCACAGTGCGAACTGTTTAGTGAAATTTTCGAGCTTTGAGAATTTGTAGATCTCTAACGATTTTTCTTTAACTTAAGATAGATTTCAATAAAACTTTAAGAATGTTTAGTAATTTAACCCTTAATAGCTTAATATCAGTGGCGGACCCAAGGGGGGAAATTGAGTTTGAAATTTTAGCTGTGTGCTAAGCTTGAAGTATCATGTTATTTGAGTAGGCTTATCAGTTTTTGGAATTCACTGAAATTTAAAAATTTTGAAATTATGTACTTAATTTTAAATGTTTACTTTTTTTTGTTGTATTTTCGAATTTGTATTATTTTACACAGTGACTTTCACAGTAAGTTTGAAAATTTTCACAGGTTTAGAAAACAACGAAAATTCCAGCATTTTGAATTTTATAAAATCATTAAATTTCTTGAGATTTCTTATTTTTAGGATAAATTCCAAAATTTCAAAAACTATCGAAATCCGGGAGATTCTAGAAATTTTGGTAAAATGAGAATATTTTGAAATTTACAAAATTATTGAGATTTTAGAAATTTTTATATTTTCCAAAATTTTGAGAATTTTATTTATTCTAAAATCCATCCTAGAATGTAAAAATGTAAAACATCACAAATTGTCGAAAAATTCTAATGTTCATGGTACTTGTATATAAAAAACACAAAATTCTTAGAATTCTAAAATATATTAACGTTTTTGAAAAATTCCAAAATTTTTCCACTTTTCTGAACTTTTCCAAAATTTTGTATTGATATAGCAAAGTTTGAGAATTTAAAATTTTTGAAATTTTTGAAAACATCAACGTCCTAAAATTTTATGAATATTCAAGAATTACGAAGATTTTTAAACTTTCAAAAACGACGAAATATGAAAATGTTTTCAACATTCGCCAACTTTTAATTTCGTTTGATCAATTCTCTTTATTCGATACTTTTACCTAGAAAAAATTTTTTAGAATTCCGACAATTCCTATAATTCTCATAATTTTTGAAAAATAAAAAAATTTGTAGAAATCTAGTATTTATCATTATATTGACTTATTGTGATTTACTAAAATTTCTCAAATTCACAAAGTTTTGAAAGTTTAGTAAATTTTGGAATTCCACTCAAGTTATTTAAAATGGAAAACTTCAACAAATTCAAAACTATTAAAACTCTAAAAATTTTAAATTGGGGTAATTTTTAAATTCATGTGCACGATATATGAATTATCCATCTATTAGGAAAACTGGGGGGTTGTGGGTCCCACGATGGTCTAGTGACCATCCATGGATAAGTCTATAATAAGAAATAAGAATAAAGTTGTAGAGGGTGGTGTGCATGATGATCACACGGGATTTTTACCGTTATCACCGAGAGCCTTAGAGGTTATGCCTAAATTTTACCGATGGAGTTACATTTTGCANACACGTTATATGAATTATCCATCTATTAGGAAAACTGGGGGGGTTGTGGGTCCCACGATGGTCTAGTGACCATCCATGGATAAGTCTATAATAAGAAATAAGATTAAAGTTGTAGAGGGTGGTGTGCATGATGATCACACGGGATTTTTACCGTTATCACCGACAAGAGCCTTAGAGGTTATGCCTAAATTTTACCGATGGAGTTACATTTTGCAATGCAATTTTGTCGAATTTTCCAAATTTTTATACAAAGTTTGGAATTCGGACTTACACGGTTTTTGCAAGAAAAAATAAAGATTAAACAAACAAAAGACAAATAGCCAAAACCTGTTAGCATATCGCGTCCCTGTTTTTAGCTTTCACCTGAGTCGTAGTTCGGATGATCATCAGAAAAACTAAAGACGGTCTTAGGAATCTGATGCCAAAATATCTCGGAACAGCGGCACTAAACTACATCACTGGTATCATTAGCCTGTCGCCCAATACACAGATTAGAACGGCAAAGCGAAATAATAGGTAGGATGGAACAGCCACCCGGGTATCGCGCCAACCTCAAGAAGACGGTTAAAGCCTTGCAATTTAACAGTATGATTTCCGTAAAGAAAATAGCCCCAACGCGGCACTTAATATCATAAACACATAAGTTGTGGCTTTAATCAAAATCGCCCACCTGGACTAAACCGGTGGTCTGCGAATAAACTAAGTGGATGTCATTCATGGGTGTAGTTTCGGGATCAATCTTCCAAACCAAGAAGTAGTAAAGCGGAGGGTTCCATAGGGCAACGTTTTGTCCCAACTAATTTGGAAATTCTATAAATCAAAACCCGGAGATGTTTTCTTGTTATCAGACGCTGACTGTTCGTTTTTGACGTCGGTTAAAGACATTGACGACCTGTGTTTCAAAGTGAATGATTTTCTCTCAGAGCTTTTCAGCTGCTTCCCCGCAAGGAACCTAAGATTTTTGGCTACAATACTTCTTACCACCTGAATGAAGGAGGTCAAATTGAAACTATGCATACGGGTCAATGACACTACAATTCGGAAAGTAAAAAATCCGAAAATGTTAAGGGTAACCTTTGACAGTTTGCTCTCTCTCTCCGCGCACACAACTGCAAAGCTGTCTAGACATAGACATCTACAGTATGTAAATATGCCTGACAAAAAGCGCCAGCTGCAAAAGAACGTCTAGGCCCATAGCTTCTCTGTGATGCATAGAAAAGGATACCAGGAAGATTTTCTAAGTTGCCACTGAAAGGCAAATGCCGAAGGAGAGAATGGAATTTTGGCGCAGTTTCGGAACGACTTATGAGTCTTAAACGGGAGGGCGAAGACGCTTACTGGGTTTCAAGTACAAGTTAAGATAACACCACGGGCAGATGAGATTTTCTGTAGAGATGAACTGCAAGTTTTTCGGGTTGGCGTTGGAAACATATATATGTACATTAGGGCGGGTCAATTTGTATGGGAGATTTTTTCGAATATGCGCGTATAGCACAGAAAGATTTCACGTGCAATTCTAAGCTAATTTGGCGAAGAAACCGTGGGTCTAAAATCAATTCGGAGTTTGCTAATTTGCGAAAATAGGTTTCTTAACATTTTGCTGTAGTGTCGCAAATAAGTGTTTAAATTTTATATCAAAACATGCTGTAAGGGATTTTTTGGTATGAGGAGTTCTTTTCTGCACTTATCTTTTTCTTAAAACTTGCACCAGAGGGCGGAACAGTGAAAATTTTCATATTTTCTTCGAAACCTATTTTCGCAATTTGCCAAACTTCAAATTGATTTTAGACCCATGGCTTCTTCAGCAAATTTACACGCCCTAATGTACATACATACATACATACGTTTTTTTAACTCGAAATTTTCTGGGTAAAATGAGTAAGGAATTCTTTTTCAATTATGTACATTGGTTCTGTGAAAAAGTCATTTAGACTGTAAATGTAAAAGATTTACTTAAAAAAATTACGACATATAGTATATACATATAACACACGAATAGCAAGGCAAACGCGTTTCCTCAACCCAACAATATTTGAAAGGCATGCATGGCACCACTCACTTGGTGCTCCAAATGACCGACTAATTAACTTTTAATGTAAATTAATGACTATGCCAAGTATTTCTTTATTCTACTATTTTGCTTCATTTTTTTTCAACTTTGCTGGTAAACAACTTGACAAGTTGACGATTTAATGTTGAGGCCGCCAAAGACCAAAGCAAATATTGTAGTACATACATACGAGCGCATGACGTTGGCTACAGTTGAAGGTGGAGCTTTACTTACTACGTATATTCACACAAACCTATAAAGGTACATACAGCAGGCTCATTACAATCTGGAATTGCCGGTAAAGCTCTGCATTGCACGTACCATCACCACCACCACCACCACCACCAACCAATTGACACTTGCCGTTGATCTTTCGTCGAAAACCAATGAAAAATGACTCAAAATGAATGATACATTCACTACGTAGATACATATACTGATTCGGTATTTGAGTAGTCTGCAAGCCATGGACGGACATAAAGCGTACCGCAAATTGTTTGTCGGCAACTTTCGACTATGCGTCCAAGTCATGGTGACCTCGACTGTCACCGCAGCAAAACCATTAGCCAGCGAGTGGTGCTGCTGCNGCGTCCAAGTCATGGTGACCTCGACTGTCACCGCAGCAAAACCATTAGCCGGCGAGTGGTGCTGTTGCTGTTGTNCTTGGAAAGCTTGGTAAGTTGTAATAAATAAATATGTTGCAGAGATATCGAAATGCTGTTGATTGCTGTGGAAGGGGTGTTGGTTGATTAGCAACGGCGGTTGTGTACTGATTAAGTTATTTATCGAAGAAATAATCGATTATGGGTAGTGTGGTGGAACAGCGCGGATTTCGAAACCGAAGGACTTTGTTACTTCTGTTCAAAAAAATACTTGGAAAACCTTCACGCGTAGGGTAAAATTGGGGTGCTGGGCAGCATGATGCATAATATTTCTTAGTGTGGTTCTTGGACGTCTTACTAATAATTTCCCCCAAAAGCGAAGTGATTTGAAATTATTCCTTTATGGGTTACAAAGAGATTTTGGTTAAAGAGATATTAAGTTAAAAATTTAAGTCATCATAATACAATTCCACTAAAAAATAATGAAGCTGCTAGTCTTGCAATGCGTGTTAACTTACATATCCATCTCACCGGATATGTCTATACAAAAACCTTTACTTTCTTATTTCAGGTCCGCATCAAGTTGTCCAACGACCCATATCGAGGACCAGCTAAGCTACGGCCTTTCGTAAAGCCCAGCCGCGAACGGAATGCATGGAATAAGGGGCAACCTCTGGCCTTACCCGGGTATTGAAGAGCGAAAAATGTTCCGCCACCACGGCAGAAGAAGTCCACAACGAGGGCACACAGCAGGTGCAACCGCACAAACTGGCATTAATATGTATCGCAATACGGTTTGTCCAAAGGCTTGTTCTTCTCACGAGTGTGCACGAACCGGGAGCCCTGCAGAGCAGGCTCTGTGCATCCTTCGTCGCCCAGTATTAAGCTACGAATAGTAACTGTTGGGATTGCTTTGGATGAAAATAGCGCCTGAGATAGGGTTGAAGGACTTAAACCGAGCACACACCCTCTAAGACCACCCAACAAGTCCGATGTACCGATCGTCGTCTGGCTACCTCACCGATTAGTCAATCAGGAGGTCTTCTTAAAGATATCAGGGGGCATCCCAGTCAGTATTTCTGGATTTCGGTATTGAATCGCATGAGAAAGGTGTAGTCATTAAGCGACAGCGAGAAGTAGAGAAAGCTCCAGTAACGAAACCGAATAGAGCCAAATACTAGGGCCAACACTCGATCTTTTGGGGTTATACATAAAGAAAACCAAATTTCTTAGGCATCAATGCTTGTCGAACTGTGTTGGTCTCATCTAAAGGACCGAGTTCAAAAGCGTCGGATTTTTCGCTATACATATTCGGGCTAATGCAATGTACTCGAGCCGAGGATAGACCGGAGGCAAGGCTTGGGCTCAAAAAGCCACAACTCTCAATTTTTGTGGGTGAAGGAGTATTTATAGAACACTGACCGATTAGATTTCACGCGATGATACTGCTTGGTGGACAACGGGGTGGAATCATCTTAACACTACTACAGCTTTAACTGCCCAGCTTTTGCTAAACTGTGGTCTAAACACTTGGAATCGCACTATTTAATCAACCAGCTGGAGCTCTCCGGGCCGACATCTGAGAAAAGACCTTCGTAATTCAAAAAATAATGTTCGCGAACAAGTATGGATTTAAATGGATATCAAGCAGAGCTAGCCGCTCTTAGGCTTTTGAGTTCATCGCACAGCAAAGCTCTAAAATGAACTCAATGGTCCAGGCAGTGGACTAGCCGTCCAGTCAGATAGATTTCGATTCGATTTTTCGCTACACATTTTTCTACTTGTTATTGTTTTTGGTTCAGCGAACTCCCCTGTAAGAATTTTTCATAAAAATTATAGTATCAAATTTGTCCGTTTTTTAAGCACTTCACATCATCCATTAGCGGTGTTATTGACGTTGTCATCGTACAGTCACCTCGAAAATGTCGAAGTTACCCAAGCAACTTCAGCGTTGATTATTTTTTTTTTTTTATGACAAACTCTAGTCACCGTGATGATACGAATACGTAACCAAAAGAATTTTTGTGCACAAATTTAGCTCAAGTGAAAAATGACTTTGCATTCAATGGCTGGCTGACTGTCTGCGGCGCACTTTTACATGCCGCAGGCAATGGTATGCCACAGCATATGTGACGGTGGCATGTTGCGTGCAAAGTGTGTAAGCTCATCGCAGATCTTCGCCTTCCTTTTTAGCTACATATTATTTGTAGCTTTTTGTTTGGCGTTGAAAGCACTTCGCGTGCGTGGCTTTGTTCCTAAAAACATATACAAGCGAACAAACGTTAACGTTTTTTGTTTTTTGTGGGTGAGCTGGCTCATTTTCGCGCACTCATTTACAAATTGTCATTTTTCTCACACATCCTTTGACTAAAATCAGCAGTAAAAGCAACAAAAAAAAAATAATGAGAATAACAGAACAACAACAGGAATGCGACAAACAATTACATTTATTGTAACACCTTTTTTCTCGCGTTGAATAAGGTGTACAGGTGTATGTGTCGAATATCTCACCATCATTGAGTGGGCACTCACTCACATTTGCCATTGTACGCCATTTTGTTGCACGAATGTACGTGGCATGTAACGTACGTGTAGTCGACTACAAACCCATATTTACATACACATGTATGCACATTCAAAAACTAAATACTCATCCACTAACTGTAACGTCCGCGCATAAAGGAAGCCATTAAATGTACATCACATTCCTTGGGATTATATCATTCACCATTCACATGCGCAGTTGAAGATACTCGAACAGCAGTTGAAGATACTCGAACAGCAGATTGCCATTTGGGTACAGAAATGTGTGTACACGTAAGTGGTGAAGACTTTAGTTGCTTAAGAGGTTTTGCATTGCTTCATACATACGTACTTAAAAATTAGCGCAACATAAGAGTGGCTCACGAAGAGACACCTAAGCTAAGTTGCCGGATTTATGAAACTTGCCGGGTCTATAAAGTCCAAAGTGTTTTATTGTTGCTTCTGCTTCAGATCACCGGATGCTTAGCTGACTTTAGATTCTCGACTCTGTAATATCATTGAAGGCTTCGACCTTATCACTGATTAAACGGATCACTGCCTGATTAAACTGGTACCAATCTGCTCTTTATATGCACTCACATCCCCTCTAGGGACGAGGCAGTGGTTGGAAGGCTTAAAGCTTGACGTAAGGGTCTGTGGAACGGTAGCGTGGCAGAGGTAGGTCCCATTATGGAAGCAGTTGTTTGGGTGGTGATTTGTGCAACATCAGAAAGGTGAATCAGGGCCTTGGGTTCACTGACGGTACGTTTAGAGTTAGTTCGCGAATAACCGACCTATTTTTTCGTCACATCTGAGTATTTCGTTGTCCAGACTTCGTACAAAAGTGCCAGGCTAATGTAATTTTGTAAAGTCTGTAAAGTTGGCATACGGAATGCCACAACAAGAACAAAAAAAGCTGTTCTGAGTAGTTTTTCAAAAGGTATAGATTTCATGAGGAGGACAGACGAGTTCTGGATATTTGAAAAAAAAAAAATAAATAAAAAATAAATAAAACATTTTCCATGCCAGATTTATGCAGCACGCGACATGTTGTAAAAAAGCAATTAACATACTGCTGTAAGTAGCTTATCAGTAATACTAATAATATATTTAATAACAATAATAATTTTCAGTTCCCGAAAAGGAAAAAGAAGTTCTGCAATATAATGCAAAAACAAAAAAAAAATTCAAAAAAGTCGCAAAACTTTGATGGCAAAATTGTGCAGCAAAAAATTTTCCTAGAAAGTGGAAAAAGTCCAATGTCCAATGGAAAAAAGGGGAAAACCGGTTCTTAGTAGCTTTTTAAAAATTATAGAGTTCCTGAAAATAAAGTTCTGTAAAATACTGCGCAAAAAATTAAAAAAAAAGTCAAAAAAGTTTAATGTAAAAATAATTGTTCCGAGTACCATTTTCCAAAAATTTAGATTTCCTGAAAAGGACATAAAGTTCTGAAAAATTAAGAGGATTTTTATTTTTTTTCAAAAAAGGGCAAAAGAGTTTGAAATGTTAAAAAAACTGTTCTAAGCTCTAGATTTTCAGATAAGTGGGGAAAAATTCTGTAAAATATCGTCAAGAAATTCAAAAAAGTCGAAAAAGTTGAATATCAAAAGACTAATATGAGTAGCTTTTCGAAAATTCTAGAGTTCCTGAAACGGATAGAAATAGCAAAAAAAATCAAAAAAGTAAGAAAACTATATTTAAAAGCTTTGTAAGTTCTGAATATATTTTATATTTATATTCAGTTCCTAAGTCAATCCTAATAGAATTCTTTGTGCCGTATATTAATATGTAAGAAAACTGTTCTGAGTAGCACCTCAGAGATTCTAGAGTTCCTGAAGAGGAAAAAAGTTTTGCAGAATTATGTCAACAAAATTGAACAAAAATCCTAAAAGCTTAATGTTAAAAAGAAATTGTTCCGAGCAGCTTTTCAAAAATTCTACAGCTTCTGAAGAGGAAAAAAATTATGCAAAATTAAATCGGATTTTTTTTCAAAAAAGTCGAAAAATGTAATGTAAAAAAAAAAACATAAAAGTGTAGCTTTTCAAAAATAATAGAGTTCTTGAAAAGGAAAAAGAGTTATGTAAAATTACGCAGAAAAATCAAATTTTTCAAAAAAGTCGAAAATTTCGAATGTAAAACAAACTCAAATGTGTTTTAAGTAGCTTTTCAAAAAAAAAAAGAAAGGAAAAAAGTTTTGCGAAAAATAAGCCGAAACATACTTTTCAAAAAAGGCGAAACATTTCAATTAAAAAAAAAACTGTTCAGAGTGGGATTTCAAAATCGCTAGAGTTTCTGAAAAAAAAGTAAAAAAAAAAATCGAAAAAGTTTAATATTTAATGTTTAAAATAGAACCATTCAAAAGTTTTAGAGTGCCGCAAAGGGTAAAAATTATGCAAAATTACGCAAAAAAAACTTCAAAAATTATAATTTTAATGTTTGAATAATTTTTTTTTGCGTAATTTTGCAAAAGTTTTGTTTCCCTCTGTTGGAACTCTAGATTTATTGCCCTTTTTCGACATGTAGCTTTTCAAGACTTCAGTCTAAATGGCTGATATTGCACAATTCTCTCAACCCAGAGAAGCTCTGTGCGGCCGACATTTGCTAAATTGCGGTCTTGCCGGCTCGCGGCTGATTTCTTTTCGGTCGTTTCGAAATACTCATCTTAATTAGAATGATGCATAGCTGGCCAACTGGCTAGGAGATGTGTACCCCAAAAACCGGTTTTTAAAAACACTGAAAGGTACAAGGTACCCTTATCTATGTATGGAGCTCAAAAAAAAATTACTTGTAGAATTATGAAACCCACACATTTCTAAGACGTTATATCCAGCTTCTCTCCGCGTTGATCCACAGAGTGGGTGCCTAGTATTCACATCGCAACCGATAACATGAGATTTTATGTGAGCTTTCTTTCTATATTCCGCATTGGCGAAGGCCTCTAAGCCCTCCGCACATATGGCCAGTAGAAGAGGCTTATGAGAATGCTTTCTGGACTTTCCCAATCCAAATGAAGCTTCCATTCGTCGACCGGCGGAATATCTTTGTACCGCAGTTTAAAATACCTCAGTAAATATCCTCCCGTTTGGATCACCAGAGGTAACCAATGCATAAAAAGAGCTTTCTTGGGATGCCCTGCGCTGGTATTGGCTTGAGTTCCACTCCGATGAATGTGTCGCTAATATTAAAGGAAGAAATCCAAAGCCAATTCGAAAACCCAGTAACCCTGTAGTGATTCTGACAAGTTAAACCCTGGATGCGGACCTTCGGTGTTATTGAGTCCATAATCCCTAACGAGACTAGACAGTCTAACGTCAATTTCCACCCATATCTGTTACATTTCTAACAAATGTCCGACTGTTTTCATTGAAAATGGATGGAAGTAGCGATGACGTGCGAGTGCTCTACACACTCGACTAGGTTTTTCGGGCTCGTGACCATCCGCATTCTGAGAGCGTCTTTGCCTCTAGGTTGCATCATTTTATTATTTACATTTATCTTGTCTTGCCTTTCTCGTCGTTTTCATGTGCGGCACTGGCTACTGCATTTACCTTTGCATCATGATCAAGCCCGATATTTTTTTATCTTCAGCGATAAGCTTTCACGGGCATTAGCACCTTCCTGCTGGTCACTACTCACAGCTAGGATGCCGGCGGTATTTTATCTAACATTCTCAAATTTGTTATATTCTGGTATTTGTATAAGTAGGGATACTATGACAGGCGTCCACTTGCAGTCCACTGCTGCGCTGCTCTTCATGCTGGCTCTTCTTACAACTGACCTTGCCGGACATCAGAGGAGATCATTATCGACCTGTTACTTTTCACTACCACTTAGCCATCGGCACATGTACAGGCCACTACATTGGAGCCGTCGACTACGAAACCTCAGCTGGTGTAACACAAGGATCCGTGCTAGGGCCTCTTTTGTGGAACATTATGTATGACGGCATTTGGCTTTGCGGACGATATACATATCAAACGTTCACGGAGGTAGTAGGCATTGCGGAACATGCAACAGCAGCACAGGAATGACTAAGCGCGAGGAGTCTGGCTGCCCATAAAACGGAAGAAGTACTCATCAGCAGCCGTAAGACGATAGAAAAGGTTGTGCTTAAAGTTGGTGACAGCATCATAGAGTCCAAGTCATACGTAAAGTACTTAGGTGTTTTGGTGAAACATCCACTTAGCTTCGACGAACGAATCAGGCTTGACAGGCTCTAGCTGGGGTGGTGAGATCCATTTTCCTAAATATATGGCGCGGCAGTCTGGTGCGAGGCATTTATGAACACTTTATATGCACCGTGTGCAAACTCCACGTACCGAGCTGCTTTGTGTGCGCTTAGAGTCTGCTCTGCGTTCAGAACGGTATCAAAAGGCGAGGCATTCATCATAGATGGCCTGTACTCACTCGACCTGCTAGCTAAGGAGATATGTGTACATGCGAACGCCAAGAAAGTGCGTGAACCCCAAGGCGATGTAACGGCGAAAAATGCACGTAAACAGACGATGCTACACTTAGAAACGAACTTTCTATGGTATTGACATGGATATGGTGGTTGGGCGCGTACAGATCCGACAGGGATGAGCTCCTTCCCGAAATTAGACTAACAGTGGGTGGTAACCGCCTCGCCACGAAATACTACGGTAGCACCGGTGGGAATCGGTAATGTGACGGTAGGAGTTTTAATTCGGGTTAAAGTCCCACACGGACGGGGTTAGGCNCATACCTCAACACTTTGGCTTGATTAGAGTTGATGTGGTAACACAGCGTAAATATATAGTTCCAACGGCTCTGTAACGTTTAATCTTTGGTGGGAGTTCCTCTTTCCACTGACTGCATTTCCTGCAAAAATAGCTCAACACACTGTGGCCAACAATTTTAACTACTCAAAATCATAATCGAATCGAAAGTGAAAAACGATTTCCTATTAATTTCTCTTCCACTCCCGTTTATGCAGCATTTATCGGTAATGATTTTCATTACCAACATTTAAAAATATTCTAAAGCTAAATCGCTGCATTAAGAAGGATAATTACGAAGTCTATTGTGCCAAATGCCATAAAAATGGGTACGCAATGTCAGAGGAAACCTGGCAAAAAACTCACAAAAATATTTCAGCGGGTGATTTGCGTTTATAATTGAGGCGAATGCAAAATTGAATAATGAGCGATGACGATTGCCAGTGAGAGTTGGTTTAAGCGCTGCGGGATTACCGGGCGCCAAAGGTAAACAACATAATCAGACACAACAGGAAGTGCCACAAAAATATATGTGTATGTATGTATGTATACTTATTATGCATATAATGAAAGGAAGCCAAAAAAAAAACTATGCGGTGAGACATAGGCATGATGGGAATTAAAACAAAATTAAAAAAGGAGACTGAAAAAGGAAAAAGTTTATTACTAAAAAAAAAAATAAAAGCAGAGGAAGCAGAAAAATTAAAATAAAAGCAAATAAATGGAAGCTGCTTGGACCCAGCGGCTGGTTGATGACGCTGCGAAAGGAGTTTAAGTTGAGTTGAGGGACGTGCGCGCAACAAACTCGAAGCTGTGGCAAAAATGAGAGTGAAAACAAACAAACCAAATAAAATAACGAAAAAAAAAACGTAAAATACGATAAACAAACAAACGCCTCATTACATGCGAAATTAAGTTTAAATGTTTGCTTAATACGCAACGTATTTGTGCGTGTGTGTGTGTGTGCGGGTATGGACGCCGCTGGCAATATCGAGCAGCACGTCAGCGACGACGAGGAATGTCTGCTAGAAAGCTATTGTGGCTACTGCCGCCGCCCTCCTGGGTCGCTGCCGCACTGCCGCGGTAGCACTGACGAATGTCAAACGACGGCTGTTATGTTGTCATAGTAGTTGATGACTGACGGTTAATGAAATCCAGGCGAAAAAGTTCCATTCTTAAATGGGCGGTTGGCAAAAATAATAACAAGAACAGCAAGGGGAATAGCGTGTGCGATAACAACAATGACGTTCGTCGTAAAATGTAATTTCATTTTGAAGCCTAGGGCTTCATTGCGGCGCGACCACAAACGTCAGCATCTTTGGACGGAAGTAAGAGCTTGGGCGGTGTGTGACAATTACCGCAGCTCGGTGTGGTCACTTGGAGGGCTTCCAGCAGCATTCCACTGTACTTATTTTATGTGTATGTATCTAAGTGTGTAAGTACACTTTCTTCTCACTTTGCTCAAGTATGAAAGCTACTTAGTTACGTGTGTTTCCTTTGGCATCTTTTTTAATATTCTTGTACCCAATGCATAAAACTGTATAATAAAGCCACTACTCGGAACTTTGCTCTGTCTCTCTTTGAGTTTGAAGAAGTTTATTGGCTTGAAGAATAGTTATTAATGAGTGTATCTTCAGCGTCGATCAGAATTTTTGCCACAAAGGGCGCATTTCATTAAAGCTGTCAGTCACGCTTCGCTACCCTTGTCGTGAGGCTTAGTGAGTGAACACTTCAGTACCTACTAGATACGCCTATAAATATCGCCGAGGACTTCATGAAAAATTTATGATATTCTACTGAAAGAATATTTAGTTACGAGGAATTTTTAAACGCCGAATTCTTACTCTGCCTGCGTCCAGCCTTGACTAAAGTGAGACGATAATGTACGCTCAAAGCTGAAGGCTACAATTCTGTTTCGTCTACTTTTTCAAACTTGTAACTGTCAGCTGTCGTTTTGTGCTCGTTCATCAACAAACCCATTCGCTTTGCTTCACTATCTAAAAAATATCAGCAAAGTCCGGGCTGGTTTGAATTGTCATGAAATTGTCGCAGATACAAAATATTTTCAATGCTGGAATTCATCGTTCGAAAAATTTTAATCGTTGGGTATTGAAGCTTTTAGATTCACCAAAACTCATCTACAATTCTTAAATTGTTTTAATGCTGCACATCCATCCTTCCCCGACGGCCGCGTACAAGTCAGCTCGTGGAATTGTTACTGAGGTTAGGGGGGGTATGAAAACTGATTTGCTTGGACCAGCAAAAATATTTTTGTATTCCAAGTCATCACGGTGGACATGGGTTAGTAGCTACGCGCTGTTGATAAGAGCTTAGTTGGTTTTGGGTGGTAAGCAGTAAATATATACCACACACTGGCCACAACCCAACTTGCGACCCCCCTACCACTAGCGCACTAGTACTGCATGAATTGCGCATTCTCTGTCATTGGTGACAGCGCAAAAAAGGCAAAAATTTAATAAAAATTTTCTAACAAATGTCAGCGATGAAAACAGAAATGAAAAAAAAAGAAACGAAAGCACAAAAAACACGCTGCTGTCAGTGCATACAAACCTATAATGTGGCAGATAAATAATCCGCTAACGTGGGTCACACACATACACATAGTAGGGTCACACACATACACATAGTAGCAAGTGTATATGGTTTGTATTTGTATGGCTGCCACCACTGAGGATTTTTGATGCGTCTGATGCTGCGATGCTTTGGCATTTTTATTTGACAGTCACACGCCACGAGGATTAGAGGCTTCCGAAAAGGTCCTAGAGGTGTAGGCTGTGTGTGTGTCTGTGTGTGTGTGTGTGTGCGTGTGGGTGGGAGCGACGTCTATGGTTGGGTGAGTGAGTGAATTTGTGGCGCGCACATTTAATGAAAGCGCTAACTAAAATTAAAATCTGAAATTTCAAATTTGAAAACTCACTGCCGCATGCTCTCATTTCCATCCCAGCTATCAGCACCAATAAATTTAAATAACGGAAGGAAATGTCGAAAAATACTGTCGCTCCATTCTGCCTCAAGCCAGCGCTTTGCTGTTGCCACAACGCTGTTGCAATAACGCGCGGCAGCTCAATTAAAAAATAATTTCTCAATTTTGAATTGCCAACAACCAACAGTCAACAGCTAGCGGCTAGTGGTGGCATGTATATGCATACCGCAATGTTGCATGCAACACCGCAGCAATTGGGTACACTGCTGGTGAGTTTTCTGTATTTTTTTTTTTTTTNGTAGCTTTTGCTTGTTTGCTTGCTGGCTTGCGCTGGGTACCTTTTATTTATTTTCGGTGGAGTCACTTTCAGCGTTGCAGGGCAAACTGACTGCCGACGACCTTTTTTGCATTTCACATGGTCATAAATTAAAATTTTAATAACAGCGAGGACATTCGAACAAAACCAGGACATGCCCAATACGTGTGTGAGCACACAGTTACATACATACATAAGTGTACATATGTACATATGTGTGCTTGTGTGGAAGTTTTATTATAAATGTATGAGTACGCGCATGTGTTTGTGCTGCAGGAATTACTCACATATTTGCGTATGTATGCATGCATTTTTGGTGTTTGTATGTACATTAGGGTGGTCCAAAAACACATTTAAAAAATAATTTTTATCAATTTGAAATCAAAAAAAAATTAGAGGTCGCTCATAGCGTTCAAAGTTTGCATATATTCTAGGTATATGGAAAAAAACTTTAGGTAGAAATAGTATAGAATTCTTGAAAATCAATATTTTTCTATCGGAAAACCATGTTTCACTTCAGGCGACTTCCAATAATAATACATTATTGTTTATTTATAAATTTTTCATAGTAACTGTTTGCTATAGGTCCGCCAAAAAGCCCAGAAAATGCAATGGGGGGACCAAAAAAAATCTTTAGTATGAAAAAATGCTTAAAAAACGCTATTATTACTGGGAGTCTTCTGAAGAGAAACAGAGTTTCCAATCGAAAAATATTGATTTTCAAGAACTGAGATTTTGAGCGACCTCGAAATATTTTTGGATTTCAATTTTACTTTCTTTTGGACCACCCTAATGTACGTACATATGTGCCCTCCTCCATTGGTATGTGCATGTGCTTGTTTGTGTGTGTGTTCATCCCGAGCGATGGTAATAAATCGCAACCAGCAAATAAATCAGCGCGCATAAATTCCAACGCGTTCGACTTTATTTACGATGCTGCGCAACCCCAAAAAGGACACAGAGAACCGAGAGCAAATATGGCAGCAAGCAGTAAAATTCAAAAATCCAAAAAGAAAAAAAAAAATTGGTAGAAAAAAGATGCGAGAAAAGCAGGAAAACCAACCAACCAACCAACCAGTCACCTAGTCAGCTAGCTAGCCAAGCCAGCCACGTAAAAAAGGAAGATGTATGCAACAGTAGGCAAACATATGGATATCCGCCCATATGCACAAACACACACAGCTACTCGCATACTCATTCAATAACACCTAAGAAACTATTTAAGGTACCCGCATCCCATTCTTCATCTCCGTGGCGGCAACTCGACCCCGCCACGACGCTTGCAACAAGAAACCTCAGCAACGCACGCGGGCTGCTTTTCTGCTTATCTGCCTACATACTTACGTATGTAAAAAATGCAACATTGTTTGTTGGACATTGTATGCAGCAAGGATCAAGAAATTCTTATGGCAATTTGAATTGCGTATTTATGAATGAATTATTGGCTGGCAATGGAAATTTATTATTTATATAAATGCTTGCTCGAGCATACATACATATGTATGTATGTGTGCCGCTGTGTAATTTAATTCGCCAAATGCAGCAAATGTATTTTAATTATTCATATTTTATGGGAAAGTGTAAGATTGAAAAGGCATAAAAAGGGTAAAAATATGTGTTTTTTTTTTAATTTTGAAAATGTAATCAAATTTCTCTTTGTTAACAGAAAGCATCTTGATAAGCTAACGAGGAGGTCTTAGCGTTTTCTATTTGTATTTTACCAATAACTCTTCTAGAAATGAAATGAAATTAAAAAAAAAAATATTTTTGTTTTTAAAACAACGAAAACTAAAATTAAGAGAAAATTAGATTACAAAGAGTTAATTCAAAATAAGAAAGNTTCAAAATAAGTAAATATTTTTCTTTTTAAAATAGAATTGAAAATATTCAAAAAAATAAAATAAAAAAATAAAACTTAAAAACTAAACAAAAAAATTTTATTTAAAAAGAACAAATAAAATAAGTTGCTAAAAACGAAATGAAATAAAAAAAAATATTTTTAATTTTCTACAATAAAATCTAAAAGTTTGAATTAAAAAATGTACGAAAAAGAGGAAAGAATTAAAAATTTATTAAAAAACAAAAAATTCGCAGCCCCTGAACGGGAACCTCGGATGTCTTGAATAGCACAGCTGTGCTTTTCTCACATTCTCACAAAGTGATGTAAAGGTTCTTTCTGTCAAAAGGGCTTTTTACCGTGAAATTAGGCAAGGGAGCTTTT
>NW_016169151.1:0-17926 GCF_001687245.7 Rhagoletis zephyria
TTCTCTACACCAAATATTGAAAAACGAATGAAAAGTCCTGGAATTTTTCTATATGAAAATTTATCATTTGTTTTACTTCAAAATTTTTGATTCTTTATTTTAAAACTTAATCCAACAGATTTGGATATACAATATTTTTTGTTTTTCCATCTTGGGTATGAATAAATAAACAATTTGGAATGCCAACTCTTGAACAGGCCACGTATAGCTACCAATTCCAGTAATCTACCACAAATATTTCAAGAGATATACCAGATGAAAATTTTTGTTAGTATGGGTGGTGCCACGCCCCCTTTTCCGAATTCGGGGAAACTTAACACAAACCATCTGCATAATAGCCCGACTATGCCGTATAAATTTGGTTGAAATCTTGCACTTATTCTTTATATATAAGATGTGAGGTGCCACGCCCTCTTTTCCAATACTGCCCATTTTTATCCATGAGTATGGAATTATTTGTTATACCTCTATACCAACTTCCAGTACTCTACCACAAATATTTCAAGAGATATACAACAAAAAAATTTTAGTTAGTATGGAAGGTGCCACACCCATTTTTACGAATTCGGGCAAACTTCACATAAACCATCTGCATGATAGCCTGAATATGCCGTATAAATTTGGTTGAATTCGGTGAAGCCGTTCTCAAGTTATAAGCTCACACCAAAAACGTGTACTTATTTGTATACATAAGATACATACATATGCCACGCCCCTTTTCCAAATTTGGGAAAACTCCACATAAAATATCTGTATGATGGCCCGAATATGCCGCATAAATTTGGTTGAATTCGGTGAAGCCGTTCTTAAGTTATATTGTCACACCAAAAACGTTCACTTATTTTTATATTCTAGTTAGTATGGGTGGTGCCACGCCCCCTCTTCCGAATTCGGGAAAACTTCGCATAAACCATCTGCATGATAAATCGAATATGCCACATAAATTTGGTTGAATTCGATCAAGCTGAATGGTGCTGAATCCAAATCTGGCCGCACAATTGCTCTAGTACTAGAATTTTTAGATATCCTACCCCCAGATTGCCAAAAACATGGGTTTTTGCGATATTTGAGGTTATATAATGAAAACATCAAATTTCTTGCTCATTTCGCCTTAGGGCATTATTTTCGTGTGTTGCGATTCGATTTTTCTTTCTCGAGATATAGTAGTTTTAATAGTACTTCGGTATTACGTCGTAAGCATGTGTAGAGGCTATTCAATAGTTATGAGCGAAAACGTTTTGTGTATTGATTTATGTATGTATTTTTGTAAATATTGTTAATTTTTGCTTTTGTTAAATACAAACTGTTATGAAAAAAGCATCCTTTGATTAAAAAAAATTTGGTGCTTTTAGTTTGGTAAAACGCCTTTTTTCCAAGATTTTGGTGCCTTTTGAAAATCAAAAGTTGGCAACACTGCCAATGGTTCCTCCGAGGTGGACTTTCTAAGAATTTTTCCTACATATTTAGATAAACCATAGCATGGGACATTAACGGATAAGGAGATTGGCCGTAAAAGCAAACCCGTTTTATGAGTCCTTGGCAGCCCGTAGAGTCTAGGTGCAGTTGCTGCTGTATATAAAATTACAGTTCTATTTCCCTTATCTGCATCAGTAACAATAATTTCATCTTTGTGTTGTTTTAAGAAAACTTTGGTTCTTAATTTCTCTAATATGAACTTCTCCGCCGGTGTCCCTGTTTAGGTGAACACAAAATGAAAAATTTTCCCCCAATTGCGATATGGGAAGTGTCCGCCATCTTGGATTTTAGTTTTTTTACGATTTGCATCTCTACATATTTTATGTGCCTATCAGTTTTTTTAAACAATTATTTATTGCTAATAATATACCAAAAATGCCCGAAATTAGGTAAGTGGCTCGGTTTTTTCGAATTTTGAGCAATTTCTGTTTCAAATAGGTGGCACATTTAAATGGCAAAGTGTTATAGGACAAAATTTCCAATAAACGCATTATTTATATGTTTACTTATGACGTGCAGATCTCGACCAACAACGCGCTCAATGCAGCGGAAAAGGAGAAACTACTCAAAACTTTTTTCCACACCACCTCATAAGTAAAGTTATTGGCGCGTTTTATTTTTATGTGGTTTCACCAGTAGTCCTAATCCACACATAGTTATTTTCGCCACAATAAAACTCTTTAGAATCAGAGAAAAGTCGTATTGATAACAGGACAAAAACTATTTGCTAATTACAGTTTCAACTGACTGAAAATACTTATTCATGGGCTCGGCCCATTGGTGAACCCACAGTTCAAAATACGCGCCAAAAAACATCACCTCCGAGATACTGTGAAAAAAGGTTTGAGTAACTTTCCCCTTGCCGCTGCTGCATGGAGCGCGTTGTTTGTCGAGATCTATNGTGGCTCGGTTTTTTCGAATTTTGAGCAATTTCTGTTTCAAATAGGTGGCACATTTAAATGGCAAAGTGTTATAGGACAAAATTTCCAATAAACGCATTATTTATATGTTTACGTATGACGTGCAGATCTCGACCAACAACGCGCTCAATGCAGCGGAAAAGGAGAAACTACTCAAAACTTTTTTCCACATCACCTCATNAACGCATTATTTATATGTTTACTTATGACGTGCAGATCTCGACCAACAACGCGCTCAATGCAGCGGAAAAGGAGAAACTACTCAAAACTTTTTTCCACACCACCTCATAAGTAAAGTTATTGGCGCGTTTTATTTTTATGTGGTTTCACCAGTAGTCCTAATCCACACATAGTTATTTTCGCCACAATAAAACTCTTTAGAATCAGAGAAAAGTCGTATTGATAACAGGACAAAAACTATTTGCTAATTACAGTTTCAACTGACTGAAAATACTTATTCATGGGCTCGGCCCATTGGTGAACCCACAGTTCAAAATACGCGCCAAAAAACATCACCTCCGAGATACTGTGAAAAAAGGTTTGAGTAACTTTCCCCTTGCCGCTGCTGCATGGAGCGCGTTGTTTGTCGAGATCTATACGTCGCACAATGGGCCATATGACGACATTAGCCGGAAAAAAATCAAAGTGGAATTTTGATGTTTTGATACTTCGAACTTGTTAAGAAATGTCTAATGACATAGAAAAAGTTATCCTTTGGTGTTTTAAAGCCCAGTTTAGTANATGGGCTCGGCCCATTGGTGAACCCACAGTTCAAAATACGCGCCAAAAAACACGACCTCCNTGTGTTGTTTATCACAGTGGTGTGCCAGAACGCTGAAAAGAATGCATTTGACATAGAAAATGCATTAAATAAAAACAATTAATATGTGATGAGGGACGTAGCTGGAGTAATGTGTTAAAATTTAGCGTTTTTTCGTCAAAAAATATGAACAAAGTCAAACTTTTTTGGACAATCTAAACACTGTATTGTCATGTATTTTTCGTATTTTTTTTTTGTGAAGCTCCTCATGATATCTTCTTTTAGATATTACTTAAGCCAGACTTTGCACGACCTTGCAACAATGTCAAATTCCATATTATATCAAGCATAGTCTGTAGGAAAAAATGGTCATAGTTACGCAAGAGTTGCGAGTGAAGAATCAGATGAAACTTCACATTCCGACAGTGACATTTGTGAAGCTCCTCATGATATCTTCTTTTAGATACTACTTAAGCCAGACTTTGCACGACCTTGCAACAATGTCAAATTCCATATTATATCAAGCAGAGTCTGTACTAAAAAATTGTCATAGTTACGCAAGAGGTGCGAGTGATGAATCAGATGAAAGTTCACATTCCGACAGTGACATTTCTCAAAAAATATATGTAAAAAACAAATATGTATTTATAAGTTATTTATTCATTAAAAAATAATTGAATATATTAAACAATATTACATTCAAACTTGAAATATTGTTTTCTTTGCAGTGTAAAGCTTTTAAAGTAATTTAAACTGTAAATAACTTTTTCGATTATATTGGTCTCGGAGCCGTTGGGAAGGTTAAAAACTATATTTCTAACATCTACATAAACTCCTCTTTCTGTTCATCAGAATCGGTAGGAGTTAAGAAAGTACCTCCAATGTGTTTACACGGGTTTTGTCAGGACTGGGCCAAAAATCAATATCTTTGCATCAAACGTTTGGGTTCCAAGTATTCATAAGATGAAGCAAATGTGACCATAAATAGGATTCTTTAGGATAGCTCTCAATCCCTGAGCCGCCTATCGGAAGAAAAATCCTTCTATATACCTTTCCACAAAATAACAATCATTCAAACCGATTTTGAAATCTGGGAGAAAATTCTTCCCAATTGAATGATTCTTGCCATTTTCTGATTTGTAGATGTAGGTGTATCCATAACCTTATCATAAGTAGTTCTAGAGATAAGCGATATCCACATCCCCATTTCCAATATAAACCACTTTTCGCCATAAGTACGGTAGCAAAACCGGTTCCATAGATAAGCGATATTTGGNCACAAAATAACAATCATTCAAACCGATTTTGAAATCTGGGAGAAAATTCTTCCAAATTGAATGATTCTTGCCATTTTCTGATTTGTAGATGTAGGTGTATCCATAACCTTATCATAAGTAGTTCTAGAGATAAGCGATATCCACATCCCCATTTCCAATACAAACCACTTTTCGCCATAAGTACGGTAGCAAAACCGGTTCCATAGATAAGCGATATTTGAAAATCCGTTTGTATAGGAGATGCCACGCTCCCTTTTCCAAAACCTACCATTTTTCGCCATAAGTACGGTAGCAAAACCGGTTCCATAGATAAGCGATATTTGAAAATCCGTTTGTATAGGAGATGCCACGCTCCCTTTTCCAAAACCTACCATTTTTCGCCATAAGTACGGTAGCAAAACCGGTTCCATAGATAAGCGATATTTGAAAATCCGTTTGTATAGGAGATGCCACGCTCCCTTTTCCAAAACCTACCATTTTTCGCCATAAGTATGTTATTGTTAACATATCGTAGGCTTAGAGTGTAAACCTGCTAACGACCAAAAAACATACTTTACTGTAGAGGCAAAAAACTAAATATATCTTTAACTCTTAGTCTAAGGGTCAAATTCTACATATAGTCTGTTAATCGCGTGACGTTCCGTGGCCCTAATCCAGAACGNTTTGTATAGGAGATGCCACGCTCCCTTTTCCAAAACCTACCATTTTTCGCCATAAGTATGTTATTGTTAACATATCGTAGGCTTAGAGTGTAAACCTGCTAACGACCAAAAAACATACTTTACTGTAGAGGCAAAAAACTAAATATATCTTTAACTCTTAGTCTAAGGGTCAAATTCTACATATAGTCTGTTAATCGCGTGACGTTCTATGGCCCTAATCCAGAACCTAATGAAAAAAATTACGTTTTTATGGTTTAACTTAGCAGGTTTTAGTTTTTGTATTTTCAAAATTGAAGTGGATTTAGCAGGTTTTTTGTATGAATAAAATTGTTTCCATTTTATTTTTTGTGATTACGAGCTCAATTTAAATGTTAATTAAAATAGGATTCCATAGATAAAAACAATCAAATATATAAAATAATACAACAGATTTATTCTTCCGTTTGTTGCAACAAAAATAGGCAGTTTATAAAACATATATTAGTAACTATACGTGAAGTATTCCTCTCTCTTTCCTGTTTCAAAATTCAGGATGTTAGCATAACCGGTTCCAGAGATAAGCGATATGAGAATTTCTGTTTGTATTGGAAGTGCCACACTCTAATACCTAACATTTTTCGCCGTAAGTATGGTATTTACAAATTTATGCATCTGTGCCACGTTTCAGTTCCCCAGCGTAATTGGTTTTAGAGATACATCAGTTTTTACATTTTAGTCTGTATGTCAGATGCCACGCCTCCTCTATAATGGGGTTAGCATTTCTGGATTAGAGGCAGTTATATCCTTTCAAGAGGTGATGCCGTCAAAAAAGGGGGTTAAAAATTTTATTGTGGCTTATTTATATATAGAACTTAACGAACACGCGGATGCGTGCCGAAAAAATTAAAGTTGGAGGTCGCCCGCGGCCCCGGGTTTCCCTAAGGATATAAATGAAATACAAGATTAGCAGTGCAAGAGTATATTTACCATTGAGCTCCTAAATAATAATGAATACAAAATATTACTTAAAGCTATCGCTTAGTATCTAAACGCTGCGCTTCCCACGATTTGNTGCCGAAAAAATTAAAGTTGGAGGTCGCCCGCGGCCCCGGGTTTCCCTAAGGATATAAATGAAATACAAGATTAGCAGTGCAAGAGTATATTTACCATTGAGCTCCTAAATAATAATGAAGACAAAATATTACTTAAAGCTATCGCTTAGTATCTAAACGCTGCGCTTCCCACGATTTGCATTTTGGTCGCATAAAACCAATTGGTATCACTTACGTTGCAGGTCAATTACCTGCACTGGCTATGCGCGTGTTTGATGAAGTGCGGCGTCAGCACATTCACATTAGTAAGTGTGTTGGCCCCTTGTTAACTACACCCCCTTTAAACATCTGCGTCCCGCAGATGAGTCGATTTTTGAAGAGGATCTTTGGTGTGGGTCGGTGGCTGATGCTGATCTGTTGTTTGGTTTAGCCTAGGAAAGTTGATTGTAGTCGTAAGTTTTTTCCCAAATGATGTAGCACACGGCTGCCCGGATTATCAAGGCAATAGCGTCACAATTTAAGGAGAAGTGAAAATTATTGCCAAGTTGCTTTAGATGGTGAATATTTTCTATGCTGAGCCCGTGGATGTACTCCAGATTTAAAATCAACCCATCACTTGTAACGTTTACCAAAGCGGGTGGCAAAGCCTGCACTGTGCGTACTGATTTGGTGGTGAACGTTTTATTTCCCACCATAACCGTTTCATTACTTAATAAAATAACGTATATTCCATTGAGGACCGCGGACTAGTTCCTTCCCTTCAATGGTCCTTGAAAATTTTTAGTAAATCTTGTTGCATCGGCGATCATCTCAACAATTATGTTGTTCAAAGTGGCATTTAGCATCGCCGCCCTTCACTAATCTAGCCAGGCATCCGTCTTCAGGAAGTTTCGTTAAAGATTTGGGTGAGCAGATTGTTGTATTGCTGATCGAAGCACAATCCTCGTTCAGTCCGAACGTTTCTTCTTCGTTTACCAGAATCTTCTTGTAATTAAGTTCAACGTGTTGTCCCCTTATGACAAAGGGCGCGTGTTATTAAAAGTCGGTAGCTATCTGGTTTCGCTTTTGGTATTGATGGTGCGTATAGAAGGATACTACCGTTTGAATACACGGAAGAAGATCCATATTCTATAGCTTCGATGGTATTTTGATATGGCAGCGAATCTTCTTCTATTAAAAGTCTTTGTACCTCGTCTTGATCAAGTAAGTTTGTGTTTATGATACCAGATTTTGCCATTTGGCACGCCTGCACGATCTCTGATACCTGTTCCTTCAGGATTAGAACTTTGCTCAAGTCCAGAAGCTCCAAATTCTCTTCGCTAATATTTTTGTTTACAGCGTTGATGTGTAGCATCATTTCGTTTGCTCTCTCAATCGTCTCACGGGTAACGTTGGAGAGCTTTTCATTGACGTGGTGCTGGTTATTATTATGCACTACAACATCGTTCATGCTTCGGAGGATGTAACCCCAATCTGCTGCATCTGGAGACCCGGCGATCCACTTCCATGCAGATCCAATCCAGTCAATGGAACGTCTTCTTCGTGATTTACTTATTTGCAGCTCGTCAAGTCGCAGCTTAGTTTGGTTTAGGCGGAATTGCAGCACAGTACGCACAGCTTCGCTTCTGATATCGTGCTGTGTTGACTCGATCAATTTCTCCAACGCCATATTGAAGTAGTTAAGGTCGACCATATGGACTAAAATGAAGTGTCCGTTCAGAATCCAACCACGCCCATGTTCAATAGTGACCAGCGGGTAGTCGTATTTGTAAATATTAAGGCCGCAAACGTCAGATATTAAAAGTAAACTGTCTTACCATCATGATTGAGGAAAAAAAGCTAAAATGAGACTTTCTTAAATTAGCATTGGCTTGTTTCGACGCTTATTTCTCTCTTTTTTATATTCTTTCTAACTTTTCTATTTCTTTCTTTCTAACTTTTATATATTATTTCATCTTCAGGGACGGAGGGAAAAAAGCATTTTAATAAGTATAAGTAATTAAATGGTTGCATATTAACCTTTTCTTAAATAGTGGCTGGAAGTTGTTGAACTTATTTAGTAAAGGTTAGTGGGCCATATTTTAAAATTATCCTTAATTAGTTCAGAAGATGGCTAGAGGTTTTTAAACTTATTTATCAAAAGATAATGAGCAATTTCTAAAAATTATTCGATAATCAAGGAAAAGAAAAAAATTACATTTAATTATTATTTTTTCCTTATTTTGTTAGCAATATTTTTCGAAATTACGCTACAATTAAATTTTGGTTTTCCGTTGTACATCGGTATATTTTATATGCTACTATCGTCCCCGATTCTCTAAACCACGTAATTGGAAAATCCACTGGAATCAAGAATGTTAACAGAAAAACATTTTTTTGTTACAGATTTTGAGCAGTTTTGTATTTCTATTTCAGGTATGCCGTTACGAGTTACTTCCTTAGGGTCCTGTGGCTTTACCAAACCTGCGGTGAAGTTGGTATCAAAAAGAAAAAAATAAATAAATTTAGTGTTAATTTTTTTAATTTTTTTTTGGTGGCTAAGTGATTGTCATGGGCAGCTTTAGTCTCTTTAATTTAGCCGTTAGTGTTTTTTTGTTTTCATTGTTTTTTTGTCGGCAATATTTGCTTCTTTTGGTAAGCGTTATTATGTCCTGGCTAAGTGATTTGTCATGGGCAGCTTTAGTCTCTTTAATTTAGCCGTTAGTGTTTTTTTGTTTTCATTGTTTTTTTGTCGGCAATATTTGCTTCTTTTGGTAAGCGTTATTATGTCCTGGCTAAGTGATTTGTCATGGGCAGCTTTAGTCTCTTTAATTTAGCCGTTAGTGTTTTTTTGTTTTCATTGTTTTTTTGTCGGCAATATTTGCTTCTTTTGGTAAGCGTTATTATGTCCTGGCTAAGTGATTTGTCATGGGCAGCTTTTGCCTCTTTTTTAGTTAGCCGTTAATGCTTTTTGTTTTGTCTGTGCTATTAAAGTTTTTATTACTTTGTCTGTAGACATTCGGAAATATCTTTTTTTTTGTTGTGTTTTGCCTTTTCCATAGTGCGCTTGATTTATTTTGTTGTTTGCTCCTATTTTTTTTTTTTACTTTGAAGTAGTTTTAATTTGTGCCTTATGGATCTTCCTACCAGTGTCTGTAACCAAGGTCACCCTATTATCCTTACCAACAATTTCCTTTTTGGTAAAGTGCTTTCTGCTTCGCCTTTATCTGTTTACCCCTAACGTAAACCTCATCTCCTGGCCTAAGCTTTTCAGGTCTTTTCCGTTTCCTATTCAACAGGAGATTTACATATACAGTGAAACCCGCTTAAGTACCCCCCGNGTATATTTTATATGCTACTATCGTCCCCGATTCTCTAAACCACGTAATTGGAAAATCCACTGGAATCAAGAATGTTAACAGAAAAACATTTTTTTGTTACAGATTTTGAGCAGTTTTGTATTTCTATTTCAGGTATGCCGTTACGAGTTACTTCCTTAGGGTCCTGTGGCTTTACCAAACCTGCGGTGGAGAAGTTGGTATCAAAAAGAAAAAAATAAATAAATTTAGTGTTAATTTTTTTAATTTTTTTTTGGTGGCTAAGTGATTGTCATGGGCAGCTTTAGTCTCTTTAATTTAGCCGTTAGTGTTTTTTTGTTTTCATTGTTTTTTTGTCGGCAATATTTGCTTCTTTTGGTAAGCGTTATTATGTCCTGGCTAAGTGATTTGTCATGGGCAGCTTTTGCCTCTTTTTTAGTTAGCCGTTAATGCTTTTTGTTTTGTCTGTGCTATTAAAGTTTTTATTACTTTGTCTGTAGACATTCGGAAATATCTTTTTTTTTGTTGTGTTTTGCCTTTTCCATAGTGCGCTTGATTTATTTTGTTGTTTGCTCCTATTTTTTTTTTTTACTTTGAAGTAGTTTTAATTTGTGCCTTATGGATCTTCCTACCAGTGTCTGTAACCAAGGTCACCCTATTATCCTTACCAACAATTTCCTTTTTGGTAAAGTGCTTTCTGCTTCGCCTTTATCTGTTTATCCCTAACGTAAACCTCATCTCCTGGCCTAAGCTTTTCAGGTCTTTTCCGTTTCCTATTCAACAGGAGATTTACATATACAGTGAAACCCGCTTAAGTGCCTAACCCGCTTAGGAAACCAACATTTTTGGACACAATGAATTTTTTAATGTATTCTAAAGAAAATCCCTCTCTTAAGTACTTCCCCGCTTATGTACCCAACCCGCCTTAGTACTTCAATTTTTCATGCTCCCTTTACAATTTTAATTATAATTTTCCCCTTTTAAGTGCTCTTTTAAAATTCCTTAAAATATTGATGTATTTTGAAATTCAGTAGCAATGCCACACAGCTTCGGTAAAAAATCAACGGTAGCTTTTAGCCACTTGAAAGTTGCACATTGTTGCACTAAAATTGAATGGCCTAAAAAACTGTATACTCAAAAAACACCTCTGAGAAAAAGTTTGAAATTATGATGATTTTTTTAAGTGTTTATAAAATCTTAAGCTTAGGTTTATATGGTATTTATTAGGGAATGAACTGCCTTTTTATTGATTGAAAACCCTTAAAAATTAATAAATAAACATAAGTGGCAAACAATATTATTGTGAATTTGGTACAAAATGATATGTCCAATATGACTTTTTAAATAATTTAATTCTTGTAAAGATGATATACCATTGCCCTAAATATTTTTTTTAATATAGTTTTTCTTTAAATGTTTATGTATTTACATAATGCTACGATTTGGGTTTTAAACTATGTATACTTGATTAAATGTTGTTATTCATCTATTTATGTAAGTTAACAAGAAGATGTAACTACATTAGTAATTATGTCCGCTTAAGCTGACATTTTTCGTGAGGTACTTAGCGGGTTTTACTGTATTTACATTTGTTTGAATTTAAAAAAATCGTGCCTTTTCATGTATTTTCTTTAACTGCATCTACAAACCAGGCAATACTTAGTAAATTTTTTATGTAAAATACTTCCAGATAGTTGCTTCTGCATACTCAAATGCAATGTAGTTAAAATATATTAAGGAACCACCATAAAATTAGGACTATTGTGGGATTTTTAATTTTTGANCCCAACTTTGACTATCTCGGGTGAAAAAAAATGTACTGAGCTATAACTTTACATTACATAAAAAAATTGCTAACTTAATAAAGATTTCAGAAAGGTGCCACTCTTAGATTTAAATTTAAATTGCTCTTGTTACCGACCAATGACATGCTAAATAGTACAAAGGTACATTATTACCTGCTCCTGACATTATTTTATGTTACTTACCGGAATTCGGACTAGAGTTTATAACGAGGGCTATATCTATCAATATTTTTTGTGAAGGATGGGTTCACGTGAAATAAAATATACGTGAGTTGTTTGAAGAAAAATTTATTCATTAATTGATAAAATATGCTCAAATTGGCGACCAAGCTCGGCACCTTTTAAGAAAAAACGCTTTTAGAGATCTTAAACTCAATTGGGCTATCTCAGCAGCAGCTCCATGCTCTTCGTTTGAAATTGTTTTTGAATAAATTTTGTCCTTAAGACAGCCGCAGTAGGTAATATCGAATGGATTCAGGTCTGGCGATCGAGCGGGCCACGTGATTGGCCCGTATCGTCCAATTCATCGGTGAGGATAAGTTTCGTCTAAATGAGCTCTTACTTCACGCCCATAGTGAGCAGGGAACCTGTCATTTTGCAGCCATAGTCTTCGCCGCAGGTTTAAGGGTACATCTTCTAAAATAGTTGGATGCCGTTCCTGAAGGAACTCTAAATAACTGTGAGAGTTGAGCGTTGGCGGCAGGTCCACAGGTCCCAATATCGGACTGTTAAAACTACCTCACCATAAATTTATTTTGCATCGGTACTGCGAACGATCTTCTCTCATTTCGTGAGGATTGTCTATCTGCCAACTGTGAAGGTTATGTAAATTAAAATAACCATCACGTTTGCATGATGATTCATCGCTCCAAATTATTTTATTAAAAAAGGTGGGGTCTGATTCATGCATTCGCAACATTTCACGGCAAAATCTAACCCTCGACAGGTAATCTCTTTCTTGTAGAGCCTTAACACGTTGAATGTGGTAGGGATGAAATCGATGGTCTTTTAAAGCTTTGTGAACTGTAGTTTTTGGTATTCCCGTCCGTCTTTCCATCATTCTCACTGAAGTCGATGGACCTGTTCCACTTCCTCTAACACAACTCCAACATCTACCGTTGCAGGTCGTCCTATTTCGCCGCCACGCCTTCCAGGTATGCGATATTAAAAAGTGAAAAATAATAGTTAACAAGCAAGCAAACAATAAAGGTGTAAAAATCACTTAATAATAATAATAATAGATTGGCGCTTACACATATGTTAGTGTTTGGCCGAGCTTCTCCTCCGATTTGTGGCGTGCGCCTTGATGTTGTCACACAAAGCGGAGGGACCTACAGTTTTATGCCGACTCCGAACGGCGATTGTATTTTTGGTTTATGAGAAGCTGTTTTTCATGGCAAAAATACATTCGGAGGTTTGCCATTGCCTGACGAAGGACGCTGTTAAGAAAAAACTTTTTTTCTATATTTTTTGCGATGTTCCTTTGACCAGGGTTTGAACGCAGGCGCTGCGTAGTGGAAGCGCGCACTGCTTACCTTCATATATTGCTCTATGGGTCCGGGCGAATACTTCACGACCCGGATGCCGATGATTGGGGTATCGCTCTGCATAGTCTTTGAGCAGCTTCTGATTACAGTAAGCTTCAGCGTAAATTAGGTGAATATCCGCATATTCATGTGACGTATACTTAATGTGACCAACCGTACTTCTTTCGGAAGTACAGTACTTCTTTGTCAGCTCTTGTACTTCTTTTCGTTATTTTGAACTTCAGTTCCTGTACTTATCCGATCTTCTGGACGATCATCAAATGGCCTGGGCGATAAACTCGTTCAAATCATTAAAGTCGCCGAAGAGTCCTCGGCGAGGACCTATGGCATCATACAAGCGCAGCTGCAAAGGGCTCTGAAGAAGTTGTGCAATCGGTTGGATTCTATTTATGCGAATTGCGTGAGGACTGGCTACATCCCCAGGGCGTGGAGGCTAGTCAGTGTTGCTGGAAAAGCTCTCATGTTTCCCCTAGGGATTTAAGGCCATTAGTCTGAGAGACTGATACACCTGGACATCGGAAACGCGATTCCTCGTGACTGTCTTTCAAGAGCTCAATATGCTTATTACAAGGAAAGGTCGGTGGATACCTCCCTGCGCATATTAGTAGAATGGTCAGAGGAAGTCTTCACGCATAAATGTTATGCAATAGGGACCTTCTGCGATATCGACGGAGCCTACAGAAATGTCACTCTCGAGGCAATAGTTAGTCAGTCATAAACGACCTTCTAGAGGAACTGGAAAAAGTTGGCTGTTGGGTGATCGCGTATGTAAGGGACGATTTCTGTACACCCTTATTGACCTGACTCAAGGTTAACTGATCCAAGTAACTAGGTGGGCGATCAACGTCGGCGTCGCAGTAAATCCCAGCAAGACAGAACTGGTCTTGTTTACCAGGAAGTACAAAATACCCGTTGTTACCCTTCCTTTGGGTGGGGTTGTTTGTCTGCGGCTCTCAGACAGGGTCAAGTAATTAGGCCTAACATTGAAGAAAGGGTAAGAAAGTCGTCGGTTGCCTTGTACTGCTGTAGCAGAGTTATCGGTAAAAGGTTAATTATCTCGCCCAAAGTAATTCATTAGCTCTATGACACCAGATTTAAGCCTTTCTTATCCTTATCAGGCGGAACTAACTAGAGTAGATTGCACTTGTAAAACAGGAATTAGTGGAGCATTAGAAACTACACCTACACTGGCGCTTAACATCATGTAGAAAAGGCGCATGCGGGTATTGCAGACAGAATTATCGCAGCACGAACTGCTATTAGGCTAAGGGAAACCGGGTGGTAATACTCTGCATTTCTGGAAGGCTTCGACTTCGCCCTGAACGCATAGATTACAGTGCCTCCAAAATGGTTCCCAAGAGCTCTTTCTCTATCTATATTCCCTCAAGAGAGGACTGCGTATGGCGGGGTTACTCCAAAAAGGGAGCGGCAACCTTCTTCACGGTTGGCTTCCCGACTTCTGCAGTGTTTTTCAGATGGAAATAGCTGACACCAAGGAAGCGGTAGACTCACTGCAGTGCGCTCGAAATCGGTAAATTAATACCTGACTTTTCTATCAATCGCGGAGCTACTTCTTCTAGTTTAGGTGCCCGGTCATAGTGACATTGCACGAAACTGCGTGGCAGGTAACGAGCAACCAGGGACGCCTCTGTCTTCCTGCGGTGCACTCTTGGATGGTTGGGACTAGTGTTAGCTCAGCGAGCGCTAGACTAACACGCAGACTACGTACTCGCGATAATGAAATTGCATACTCTACTAATAAAATGGATAAAAGAAAGTGATGCTCCTATTGTGACAAAAAAAAGGAAAATAAGACGTTTCTCTGCTGCAGAAAATGTTTTTATAGGGCACTTTAAATTACTTTTTGCAGCACAAGGCACGAGTGACTCATCGTTACCCCTTAAAGGTGCCGAATACCACGTTACCTCTTAAGGGCTAGTGATGGGGTTCGGACAGGCCATTGTGCGATTTGTGTTCACGCGGTAAGACTAGGATCTTCAACTGATCCTTTTTGTATGTGCTGTCAAGAGCAAGATGAAGTGGGATCTTCTCCACACTTTTTTTTACACTGCCAACCTTCTCGAGGCTAAGCTGGAAGTATTTTGGTTCGCACTTTTGAACTAACACTGATTTCTCAGGGATTGAAATTAGCCGCATTCGATATCTGGTGATCGGCTCGCGGCGTTAACCTTATCCAACCTAACCTGTACTTCTTTGAGCTATGAAATAGTTGGTCACATTACGTATACTGCGTGTTCTCTGTCATAGTATTAATAACACAATGTTCGAAGGGTCCAATTTCACAAAATCCACTTTCACTAATTCCGGTAAGTAACATAAAGTAATGTCAGGAGCAGGTAATAATGTGCCGTTTTACTATTTAGCATGTCATTGATCGGTAACAAGAGCAACTTAAATCTATTAAATACATTCTAGCATGTCTCAGTCCTTTGCCCACAAAAGCGGCTATAACTTTTTTTTTCTATTCCACACAGTAACAGTGGCACCTTTCTGAAATCTTTATTAAATGAGCAATTTTTTTATATAATGTGAAGTTATAGCTCAGTACATTTTTTTCACAAGAGATAGTCAATGTTGGGGGGAAAAAATATCAAAAAGTTAAAAATCCCAAAAGAGTCCAAATTTTATTTANTTTTTTTTCTATTCCACACAGTAACAGTGGCACCTTTCTGAAATCTTTATTAAATGAGCAATTTTTTTATATAATGTGAAGTTATAGCTCAGTACATTTTTTCAGAAGAGATAGTCAATGTTGGGGGGAAAAAATATCAAAAAGTTAAAAATCCCAAAAGAGTCCAAATTTTATTTATTTATTTATTTATTTATTAATATATTTTAACTACATTGCATTTGAGTATGGAGAAGCAACTATCTGGAAGTATTTTAGATAAAAAATTTACTAAGTATAACCTGGTTTGTAGATGCAGTTAAAGAAAATACATGAAAAGGCACGTTTTTTTTAATTCAAAAAAATTTTTGTTTATCAGAGAGGTCAACCCACCCCCTCCCCCACCTATCTTCCCCTAAAGTTTGGCACGTTACTTCTGGTACACCCCCTTTATAGTTACATACCAAAGGAGTCATGAATTCCCTCTCGTTATCGGTTACTATCATTTTAGGAGTTGTAAAGTAATGTACTAGTTTAGCTAGCTTGGCGCGAATAGTGACGGATGCTCGGTTTTTTATGTGGAAAAGTTTTGCAAATTTGGAGAATTTATCTATGCAGGATAAAAATTGTTCTCCTTGAATTTCGAAGATGTCCACATGCGCAATTTCGCATGGGTATTTTGGCACGGGATTTTCTTTCATCGGCGTTACTGGAGGATGCCTAACATATTTGTTTGCGAGGAGGGTTTCACAAATGGTGGTGAATTTTCTTATCCGGCTCGCCATTTTGGGAAAATAGTATTTTTCTAGGATTTGCTCTTTATTTTCCTTCGTCCTCCATTATTCTACAAATTCTATCTTCGTTGGCAACATCTTCGACCACCCTCTGCGTTATCCTGATTTTGTACAAAAGAAAATGTCCCAGATACACTTCTTGCAGAAGCTGTAAATGTTCTTTTAAGGCCTCGGTTAANGGTCAACCCACCCCCTCCCCCACCTATCTTCCCCTAAAGTTTGGCACGTTACTTCTGGTACACCCCCTTTATAGTTACATACCAAAGGAGTCATGAATTCCCTCTCGTTATCGGTTACTATCATTTTAGGAGTTGTAAAGTAATGTACTAGTTTAGCTAGCTTGGCGCGAATAGTGACGGATGCTCGGTTTTTTATGTGGAAAAGTTTTGCAAATTTGGAGAATTTATCTATGCAGGATAAAAATTGTTCTCCTTGAATTTCGAAGATGTCCACATGCGCAATTTCGCATGGGTATTTTGGCACGGGATTTTCTTTCATCGGCGTTACTGGAGGATGCCTAACATATTTGTTTGCGAGGAGGGTTTCACAAATGGTGGTGAATTTTCTTATCCGGCTCGCCATTTTGGGAAAATAGTATTTTTCTAGGATTTGCTCTTTATTTTCCTTCGTCCTCCATTATTCTACAAATTCTATCTTCGTTGGCAACATCTTCGACCACCCTCTGCGTTATCCTGATTTTGTACAAAAGAAAATGTCCCAGATACACTTCTTGCAGAAGCTGTAAATGTTCTTTTAAGGCCTCGGTTAAGGACGATCTAAATTACGCTGTGTGACAAAAAAAAATGTATATCGTTTTTTCGAGGTTCACACTTGTTGTAGGTCAATTCAAGCAGATCTGGGCTTAAGGTAAAAAACCTCGTTTTTCAAAGGGTGACGCACATGTATACTTTATCTTAAGAAATGTCAAAGGAATCAGTGATCGGACTTAAAAAAAATTTGTGTGGTAGAATCTGAAAAAAATATGGTAGATTTGAAAAAAAATGTGATAGATCTCAGGTTTATTATTTATTATTATTATTTGTTTTTGTTATTTTTATGGCCTTTATAACAATTATATTCAACAATTTTTATGAGCTCGAGGCCGTTTTCAGTGAAAACTTATTGTGGAAAAGCAACAATAATTTGAAAAAATGGTAGAAGTGATAGCTATTTCGGAAATCACCACATTTCCTCATCAGACTTCTTTCAGTAGGATTCGAACCGACGATCACCACTGACTCAGCCAGTTGCCTACGCACTGTGCTAAGTTTGTCTTGTTAACTCTTTTTGNGAAAATGTCCCAGATACACTTCTTGCAGAAGCTGTAAATGTTCTTTTAAGGCCTCGTTAACCTTAACGGACGATCTAAATTACGCTGTGTGACAAAAAAAAATGTATATCGTTTTTTCGAGGTTCACACTTGTTGTAGGTCAATTCAANGGACGATCTAAATTACGCTGTGTGACAAAAAAAAATGTATATCGTTTTTTCGAGGTTCACACTTGTTGTAGGTCAATTCAAGCAGATCTGGGCTTAAGGTAAAAAACCTCGTTTTTCAAAGGGTGACGCACATGTATACTTTATCTTAAGAAATGTCAAAGGAATCAGTGATCGGACTTAAAAAAAATTTGTGTGGTAGAATCTGAAAAAAATATGGTAGATTTGAAAAAAAATGTGATAGATCTCAGGTTTATTATTTATTATTATTATTTGTTTTTGTTATTTTTAT
>NW_016169152.1:0-8689 GCF_001687245.7 Rhagoletis zephyria
TAGTAGTCAAGAGTTCTAGCTTTAAATTAAACCTAAGTGGAAGGTTCCATAACCTTTGGTTTCTTTTCCAGAGCTTCCCAAATATTGAAAAAATGCGATTTTTTTAAAGTTTGATTTTAGTCATAAATGACTATGTATAAGTGACTATCAGTTCAAGGTGCAAAGATGATATTTTCAGGGGTAGTACTCGAGAGTTCTAGCTTTATTTTAAGCCGAAGTGAAAGGTTTTGTCGCTTTTTGTCGCTTTTTGTTTCTTTTTCGACACTTTGACCTCGTTTTCTTAAGTGTTGCTCCGTGTAATTGGAAGTAGTGGGGTATTCTAGCTTTTATTTAAGCCTAAGTGGAAGGTTCTATCAGCTTTTCTATCAAACTTGTTTTCCATTTTTGTTGGACTGTTTGTGCAAACAAATTTTCTTTCAATCAATCAAACATTACTTTCAAGGAACACAAATTTTCTCCGCTTTTACCCACTTATATACACCATGCACATACATATGTATGTAGCATGCAAAAAATTCTCTCTTTGCAATTTCTAGTTACCAACACATGCTCTCTTCTTACATTGCAGGCAAACTTTACTCAGCCGGTGGCCTCTCTTCCATATTGCGCGAGCTTTCCGATGACATTATACCCGCAGATGGTGAGGAAATCTACAATCCATTCACACCGGTTGTCTCTCCCACCGAGGAGGATACGCCCGCACACATTGACAAAATGTTCCTGCAGACGTCATCGGGATATCGACCAGTTGAGCACTGCTACTATAAACATTCATTTGTAGGCGTAGGGGCAGGTGGCAGCAGCGGTGGTGGAGGCGGTAGTAGTGGTAGCGGAATAGCTGGCGGTGCAGGTGGCACTGGTGGCGGTGGTAGTGGGCGCTATGGCATAGTTGGTGGTACACATCGATTGTCAGCCGCGGGCGGCAGCTTGGCTGGTGGTATGGAACATGCGGGCATGTTGCGGGCGAGCGGTAGTTTTGGCGATACGCGTTGCCTACTCGATGCCGAGTGTGGAAGGTGAGTAGCGGTTGGTTTTGAAAAAAAGAACAAAACCGCAGCGGTTGTTATAAGACATATTGTGTGGGTGTCAAATTTGCGCTGCTGCTAGCTAAATCTGCAGCGACATGTTATTATGGTAAATGTGACGACGACCAAAGCCAGTTGACAATTTCTTTTTTATTGGAAAGTTAGTTTAAGAATATAGAAATGGTATAGGGATATGATTTTCTCACATACATATATGCATATACATACATAAGTATTTACCCTGCGAACCATTTTTTTCGAAGTTTTCTGAATTGTACAGAAATTTTAAAGAATTTTAAAGTAAACTGTCAAATGACGCGTTCATAAGGGATTGCAGAGAACCGAGTACCGATTAATCTGTCTAACCTGGCGTATACGCAACATCAGTTGAATGCGTGAGGGCTATAAAAAAATCCCCACCAAGTATTTCCTTGCTGAAATGATTAAATAAAAATTATGCATGCAATTGAGTACATTGGTTACGGGATGAAAATTTTACTCGATTCTGTACGATTCTATAAAAAAATAAAATAAAATTTTATGTTAACTTGAAGCCGGCGACTAATGAATTTAAACATTTAGATGTTGACTATAAAGGCCTGTATGCAGCTCTCAAGAAAAGCAAAAACTCCATATAAAATTACGTACAAGAAATGGCTAAGAAATTTTCTTTAGTAAAATTTCCTTAAGGCAGTACGGAGTTCTTAAGGAATTTGCTACGCTTTCTACGACGGTTTTCTAAAGTTTTTTGTGTGTATATATGCCCGTTCCATTATTTCTTGAGGAAAGAGTGAGGCAACAGGCTATGAAGTATCAAAAATGTCAAAATTCCTTCGACATTTCTTGGCCGTTTTCTTGAAAGCTGCATACAGGGCATAAGTATAGTATTGGTTAAATTGTCTGAAAGAATATATGTATAAAAATTCCGGAAGCGTTTTCCACTATTTATCTTTTAAACGAGACAAAGCAATTCTGAAGCTTCTAAAAAGTTAGTTACGCTGCTGCTAGGTTGCCTAAGATTTTGTGGTCCGATATGATGGAATAGAATTGCTCGGATATTCAGTTCACCGATTAGGTTTCCATTACGACTTTGAAGTTGCGCTTGACAGATATTTTAATATCTGCTTATTCACTTATTAGGTGGTAACAAAATTTACCGGTTATAAAACGCTTTGAAAAATACAGAGGAAATCGGCGAAGTATTTGGTTTCCATTCAAACCGATAAAGGATTGGAGTGCCACATAAGACGAAGAAGGAAAATCGATATTACGACAGCGCGTAAACTCCCCCCCTTAAATATTGGAGAGCACCGGACAGAAAACATCTGCGACAACTGTTTGGTGTTCTAAATTCAATGTGACGTGATTTTGTCACAAAAGCTTGGGAGTCCATTAAAACTTCAGAGCTTAAGGCTCTATAGACAATTTTATAGTGACATAGCTGTAGATACTTCTAGTGGAAAATGTCCCAACCCTCTCAAATAAATTAGTATTCGTGGGATTTTTGCACGTCGCTTTATTTTTATTAGTTTTATGTTTTAATATAGCCAATTTATAGCAGTTCAACCATCCTTTTTGTTGAAAAAAAGAAACAAATATTTCTACATCTACGCTACTCGACTTTCTTGGTCTCCATATTAAATTCTAAAGTAACCTGTATCACTAAAAAAAGAAATATGCCACGTTTTCTATGAGAGGTTTATTTGTCACCTCCTCTACACCTATTCAAAGTGGGCACAGAAATGTCGTGGGCTATCATCGTTAGGCACAAATTTCATCAGTCGAGTTTATTTTTGGCTGTCAATGTACATAAAATGCTGGCAGCTATTTTTAGACAACGAAAACGAGAAAATCGCAGAACATAAAACGCACAATCCATGCTTAAAGCTATATATAGTTTACTTATGTATGACCGTATGTGTGTGGGAAAGTGTTTGTACGTACTGGTTTCGCATTGGAAATAAAATGAGTCTTATTTGCAACATATCCGACATTTGCCTCGAAAAGAGCTTACGCCTACGCAAATTACATAAAATTTGTACGAATTCAGCAAATGAATGTAAGAAAAGATAGAAAAAAAAAACGCATATAAAAAAGGTCGTAGCACGTAGACCCAGCTATTTTTATAGGTGAGTGTAATAAAGGCAGCGTGCAGGCATATCCCAGGAGGTTGTGTGGGTGGTCGGCGCGGTTGCGGCGAACCATAAGCCCACGTCTCTAGGCGCGACACTACGGCACACACAATGACCGTCTGGAAAAGGTTAATGTAGGCGTTGAAAGGTGGTTGAAAGCGACTCTAATTTGTTGTTACATATGAACATTTGTACATAAATACGTATGTATGTGTATTGTGTGTTGGCGTGTTCGGGCTTTCTGCCGCAGCAATGTCACGTTTCGCATAGAAGGTGGAAAGGCAAAACTTGAGGTTGATAAAAGCCAAAAAAAAATAAAAAAAAAATAAAAAATTACAATGACGTAAATATCGCAAATTTATTACTATTTTCCTTGCCAATATGTGTAGCCAGCCACTCAGCCATATTTGTATGTACAGCAACAATGTACAAATTTCAGCTGTAGATGGTGGGAAAACTCAACTGTACTTTCGAAAAGCGCAAACGTAAATAACCGCTCCTCAATTTGCCATTTACATACATACCAATTTTTATTAAATCCATTAAAGCCCATTGCGTGCTAAATATTTTCTTTTCGCTAGCACATTTTCCCAGTTTATCCCTCTGCAATCGAATTAGCTTTAGTATTCGCATTTTATCTTCTCTCTTCTTCCCTTTCTCCATAGGCATCATCGTGAGATCACGTCGAACATACAGCTGGCCTGCGTCATTCAACGAATTTGGATACTCATCTCGAATATCTGCCATGGTTTGCTAGCTGGTCTAGCTTTGGCTCATTTGTTGTTCGTGCTAAGCAGTCATCCGTTGGATTGGTCGCGGGTACTTAGTCTTGCGGGCGAGACTGTATCTAAGGCACAGGCGGCGACGACGACAGCGGCTTCGTCAGTGGTAGACGGAGGTGGCGGTGGCGGTGGCGGCGGCGGTGCAGACACTGGCAGTGATAAACTAATTTTAAGTGGCTCGCAGCAAACATTCAGCTTTGTGGAGGATTATGCCACTTTTGCTGAGATCTATCTGAATACATTCTACTGTTTGGCAATCATATGCATGGTTTCGGTTTTCGATCGGTAAGTTAATTGAAAAAACATTCATTTAGGAAAGAAAATTAAAGCTTAGCTGACCATAAATTTATTTAGTTTCGGCGAGATTTAAAGTTAAACGAAAGTTATGAGATATATGTGTTTATTATTTAAAACCAAATCGGAATAGAAGAACTTGATTGATGCTGGATGGTTCAGATACCTCGGATATATCTTCTAAATATAGCTCCAGCCATGCCATTATTTACAGATTAAATACATCTAAAACGAAAGCATCAGATACAGAGAAAATACTATGTACAAGCCTTATTCTTCAGGTGAGAAGTCAAAGAGAATGGCACAAGCAAAGAAATTCATAACTCTTTCCAGGAGAAACTACGAAAGAGTCCTTGAACTTAGTGTGGAGGTTCTTAGAACTCTTACAGGCTTCCTGACAGGACACTGCAAATTAAGGTGTCAAATAAAATGGCGATTTATGTAGAGGCTGAAGGTTGTGTGGTGAAAACCACAGAGTATATTATATGTGACTGCTCAATTGCCGTGTATTGTACACTTATACACGCGGTCAAATGATTATTTTTGGATGGAACATGCCATCATCCAATGTGCTTAATTTCTTAAACTACCCTCAGGTTGGAGTGATTGAAATTACGATTTAGCGCAGTAGATCTTTCGAGGTCGAAGCGCGAGTACTTATAACCGACGTAATAATCATATTCTCCAGGTACGATAGAGAGAGAGTAGACCGTCGATGTTAACTATGCTGCCCGATAATCAGCTTAATTTGCTGTGTTGCAGTATAGAAATTGAACGGGTGTAATGGTCAGCTTCCATGCTTAGGATGGAAGATCTACGTTATACTCCTACCAAAGCTTTCTGATGTTCCTTTCGTTTGGCACCCATATGGTGATACATATTTCTCTTACATAATATGATTTTTTAAACATGTGGCAACCCTACTATAGTTCAGCTAAGAAACATACCTTTTGAAAACCATTTCGATTAATACCTATTTTGTAATAATTGATTTATTTTTTTAAATAATTTGAATCAAATTCAAAGCTGGCAACTCTTTTCTTCAAAAAAGTGAAATCTTATTGCACACCTAAGTCCAACCCTTTTAATTTGATGATGGACATGATGGCATTGATTATTAAATAATTTGAGTTTAATTGTTCAACAGGTGGCAACTCGTTTCGAAAAACCGAAATCAATTTGCAGACCAAGCGCTCTAATTTGACATCTTATTTTTGAAAATCGTCCTGTTCTGGACAAAAAATCCCTTCGCGTAATATATACAGTGACTCAAACAAATGACCACGGCTAGAAAATCTCGTTGATTTTTGAAAATTTTTTTTTGGTGACAGATTTTTGAACTTTTTTCCATATAAGCATGAATTTCTTATGAAAGAAAACGCGGGCGACCGTTTGCAATAAAATTTCAAAATAACAACGCCAGTTTTTGTAAATTGCACTTGTTATATTAAAAAAAAAACCGAAAAAGTAGTCTAAAAAAAATGTTACAAACAACGCGATTTTTTAGCTGATTAAAACTTGCACTTCATTAAACTAAAATTATATGGGCAATAAAACTGCATACCCACAAATGTTCTAAAGATTCAGAGTAAAAAGTTGAAATTCGGATGAAAATTTGTTAAATTTTCCTAAAATTTGTATAAGGTTGGGACTGTGATTTATATGGTTTTCGTTTTTATAGAAAAATAGCAAAAAAAAAAAATTAGCTCGAAAAACATTACGAATATTAAAAAAAAAAATCAACTCGTGGTCATTTGTTTGAGTCACTGTATGTATATAGATTATATATATAGATGCTAAAATGTCCTATCTCTATTTATATTTTCGGCCTCTTCCTAGAAGTGGTAATTGTTTAATGGCTGCTTAAATAGCTTGCTCCTGTATAGATCGCCAACCAAATTTTTATACACAAAACTTATCATCATAGAAGATTTTTTTTTTAACTAACTTCAAAAAAAGGAGAAGGTTGTCAATTTCTTTTATGTGTGTAACCGCATCATGTCAAAGGTGGTACCTCAGACTACTTTGGTTTACATCCGATCATTGGATCATGTAGATATTAACGATATTCTTAAATTTTTATACAATTGAAGTCGGTTTTGCTTTTTGCTTAGAAATTACTTGTTTTTTTTTTTTTTGTTTTAAATTCGCAACCTACATGTCTTTTGATATCCAAACATTCAGCAAAATCCTTAGACGTGATAAAATCAAAGTATGTAAGCTCAATTGAGTCTACCAGCCCCCCAACGCCCTCGAAGCGTGATTTACACTAAGCCTCCTTGATACACATTGCCGCTCTATAGACGAAACAGTAAAGGTCAATTTTACAAACACTTGAAAATGTGCAGCGTAGTAGCGATATTCCAATGGCAAGCCGTCAGCTGGTGGTGGTGGCCTTCTTTGGAGCAAAATCATATACATACATATGTATATATGTACGTATGTATGTATTTATTAAAAAATAGTGACGTAGGTATTACACATTCAGTAATCGCTGGTACGTGAGGCTGAGGGTGAGCTTAGACGTTCATAGCGTATCGAAAATGGCATACAAATGGCACAAGTGCAAGAAAACAAAAAAAAAAACAAAAACAAACCAGAGACACAAATCGCAAGGAACTACACGTGTCTGGGCCTAAATACATATTTGCTATGTGAATTAGTTGCAATTGTAAGGTAAAAATCGTCTTGAACACACATATTTACGAGTACTTGGCTATGTATGTACGAAAGCTTATGTATATATGTAAATGTATTCGCTTCCATTGGAAAACATATATCTATGTATATAAGTGAGGTTTTATTCTAGGCTGAAGGTTATTAAAAATATCACAGCCAGATCTGTGTTTATGTTTTTTTTTTTCACAAAGTGCACATTTCTATGTTTACCCAACCATGTACATATCTTAGTATTTTTGTGCAAAATCTATGTATTTATAGGCACTTGTGTGCATATTTAAGCACACAATCATTTTATTATTAGCAATTTTTTTTTGTAGCCATTTTCTATATTTATTCGCCCGTTGCTGCTCATTGCACACATGACTTGTTTCATAATTTCTATAGTTTTGCGGTTGTGTGATACTCCGTGTAAGGATATGCGGCACATACTCGTACATACTTACAATAAAAAATAATTATACACATATTTTAAACACCAGAACATCCTTTGCAATTTTGAGCACAAAGGATTTTATTTTTACATGCATTTATTATTTTCGAACATTTTTGTGATTAAAACTCTGAGTCTGCAACAGTTGGTATTTGCAAGGAATAGGGCTCCATTTGCCATCCACTTTTTACGAGTATATTCCCAGTATTGCATTTTTACTTATGCTTATAAGAAATGCAACTACAGCGGTTTTTCACGCCACTCTCTGAACCTTGCTTAGCTTAGTCCTCTTGTTGTAGACTTATCCAGGCACGCGCACCAAGCTTTTATGCAGCGAAACAAAATTGGACGTACAATCCCTAAGTACATTTAGTGCCCAATGTGAGGATTCAAATATTGCTTCATTCCCACAGCTAATTTACAGGCGTACAGTACATTTACAGTCGCCCTATAATCCTCATCTATATATATATATATATATGTAGCTATATGTCCAGAAAAACTCCAGATTTCTGACTTCTTCCAAGAGAGTCAGCTATACCGCTACTTAACGTGGAAAGCTGCAGTGCGGCGACTTTCGCATTTTGCCGGATTGAAACTAAGGTAAATTTTTCTAGCCTAGGTTTCAACGCTTTGTATTAGACCACGTAAAATTTGGGTGTGCTCTCAAACTGCCGCCAGCGTTAGATAATCAGCGTAAGCCCTGGCTGCCTGTATTTTGCAACTGTAGCAGCAGGATATTCACCAAATAGTTCTATAGGAGTGGGGGAAGGCACCGTACTGCAGGGTACATTTTGTTGCGTTTATCCTTGCAGAAACTTCTCCCATCTCTGAATAAATAGTGTTGCTGCCTAATTAGGGTGCTCACTATGGTCTCAGCTAGAACGTTATTGAAGGCACCTTCGATGTCTAGAACACACCTAATGCGAGGTCCTTAAAGACGTAGTTACTATCTGATGAAAAGCTGTGCCAACAGACCTGCTTTTCCAATGATATAAGTACGTATGTATATAACAAATGTTTCCAAAAGTGTTATCCAGTGGTCTTTCTAGTAGCTTGTGGCGGAACAAGTAAGGCGTTTTGCTTTAAATAAGTGGATATTCCTCCTTTCGGAATAAACACGACGCTCGCTAAAGTCCATTTCTTGAGCATGCTTTGATCCTACATGCCAAAGGAACTGACTCGTGATAATTATTAAACTTTAGTCTATAAAAATTGTTCCTAAAAAATCAGGGCTCTTGGAACAAAATTAGCCCCACTGCCTTGGCGCTAAGATACAGGAGTTATAGTACCTTAAGAGAGGGAATTGCTTTCCTTTATAGAGTCTCTCAGTACACGTGGAAG
>NW_016169152.1:8789-17924 GCF_001687245.7 Rhagoletis zephyria
GACGCTGCCATTGGCGTGCATAGTTATCTGCACCTACGGCATACATATGTATGTATCCATTTGTGGTGCTTTCTTCGACCTACTCATATTTGAATTATAATAAAATAAGAGAAACCCAGCAGGAAAGTAAACTATTTATGCGATGGTGCACAGCTGCAGAAGGGATGCTTAACTACTTCGCCTTACTTCTAAATAATAAAGACTACTGCAGTCCTCGATATAGCGTTTTGTCGACAGTTTAATAAGTTAATAGTTTCTTGTTTTTCTTTCTTCTCTTAATATAATTTTCTTTTAATTTTCTGTTTTTATTGTTTTAAAAAGTAAAATGTTTTTATTTTTATTTCCTTTAAAGTTTTAGAAACTGTTTTTGCTTTTCGTTTTTTCTATTTTTAGTTTACTTTTTGAATTTGATTGAATTTTTCGGAACATTATCTTAAATAATTTTTTTTTATTTAATTTTATTTTTATTTTTAGTGTTTGATTTAAAAAGAAAAAATAATTTGAATCATTTATGTAATATTTAGCAACTTATTTCCTTTTTTATTTAATTTTTGTGTTTTTTATACATTTTCTTTTAATTTGTAGTTTTTTTTTATTGAAAAGAAAGTTTTTTGATTTAATCTACTTTTGTTTCTTTTTAGATTGTAATGTTTTAGAAATGAAAAATATATTTTATATCTTATTTATTTTTCCTTCTTTGTTTTTTCTTTACTTCTGATAAATTTTTAATTATAAATTTATTTTTTATTGTTTTAAAAAGAAAAATATGTATGAAAATTTTTAAATTTTATTTTATTTTCAAAAAACTCATTACTAATAGTTAAACAGAATAACGCTAAGACCCCCTCGTAAGCAGATCTGTCATTAGTCTTTCGGAAGATGGTAAAGAGCATTCAAGATAGTTGCCCATCAAATTACTTCGCTATCGAGATAATTTTATTTCATTTATGTAATTTTTATGAGCTTATTTACCTCTTTTGTTTAATTTTATTTTAATTTTCATATATTATTGTTTTAAGAGGAATGTTTTTTTAGTAAATTTTTCTTACTTTTTAGATTTAATTTAAAAAATTAAGAATATTTTTAAGTTTCTTTAATTTTAAATTTTTTTATTTATTTTTGCTGTTTTTATTTTTTTATATATGTATGTAGATATATTATTATTTTATTTTATTAAAAAACATTAACTACTAAAAGACAAAGAGCACTAAAGATAGTTGGCAGTAATAGTTTTTTTCATTTGTATTAAATCCTGTTCTTTTGCAAAAATAAAAATAAGCTACTAACGATGAAAATCGATGTATAAATTAACAATAATAGTAAAAAAATAAATGAAAATATGGAATAATTGTTTTGTATTAAATATACGGTGTTTATATGAGGCGATTTTGCGGGCAACTTTAGAGGCAATTAGCTGAATCGAAATTTGGCTGCACGCCAACTTCGTTGGAAGCGATTTGTTGAAAGGCCGTTTAGACCTGTCCATTATTGCTTGCAACTAAAAGTTGCTTGTAAAATCGCCTCATGTAAACATCGTAATAGTGGCAGCAAATGAGTACGGCCATGTACGGCATGGCGTATGAGTAACATTTTCCATGTTAAAATTTGATTTTTTTCCAAACGCGATGCAAACTTAAAATAAAACTATCTTCGAAAAATGACCTGATCTACAACCCAAAATAAAGTTTACGCTTCTTGGCGTTTTTTTGTGTCATTTTCGCTTGCCTACAGGTGAAAACTTCAAAAAAACTTCGTTCTGCCTATTTCGAATCTCAGTACATGCCTTTCCTGTAGGGTAGGCCCCATGTATTTGGGATTACCAGTGGTTGCAGGCACCTACTTACAGACATTACTACTGGCAAAATGCAGTTGTTGTTTTTGTTTGTGTAGCAGCGTGCAAAAAAATGCAAGCTCGCCATTGAAAAATATTTTGACCTTTAACACGCCAACTTTTTCAACTTAAAATTTTTAATTTTTTTGTTTTTGTTTTTAAGCACAGCTGCAACATACAGCTGTTGTGCTTCTTTTTTTCACTTTGCTATTTGTGGTATTCTTCGTTATTCCGCCCTTTTTATTTCACTTCCGTGCACATTCATTGCGACTAGTACACGGTGCTCAATGTTATTGTTGCTTTTGTGTGAATTATATTTTTTAATTGTCAACTTTTTTTGTATGTACAGAATTTTCTAGTGCACTTAAAAGCGTACATATGTATGTACATGTGTATGTTTTTATATTGCTACATGAATACACCTGCGCATACGTGTATGTGCAGCCGTTTGTGTGCATTCGGCATGTTTTTGATTTATTTTATTTTTCATTACTATTCTGATTATAATTATGACTATTATTACATTCATTACATCTTGTGAATGGAATGCTGGCTTTTGTGGCATACCTTCTTTGCTTAACTGCACTTCTGCGGTAAAAGACTGAAATGCCAAATGTCAGCGCGGCATTCATTGAAATTTTAAACTAAATGCAAGTAACTTTTGACGAAAAAAGTTTTTGGTTCAGTTTTCGGGGGAGATGTTCTTTTATTTTTCAGTGTAGCATCGTTCTATACAATTGATTCTATGTATTTATCTTCCAGTGTATGAAAAAGCTTCTCATCAAAACCCTCTGCTGTTCGGAATTCGTTTACAATTTTTGGTCCCTCGATTTATTTGTTTACTTTTATTCATGAAGCACTGGTCGGTTCAGAGCCAGTGGGCTACGAAGCCTACAACTTGGAAATTTTGAATAATCCCCGCTAGCCTCCGGCTATTAACTCTCTCACCGCGACTGCAGAAGTCTGTGGAGGTGTCGTACCGCCGCTGACCCCTATCAATGCGAGCTGCTAAGGAAGCATCTGTATTCCAAAACCTGTGGAGGGTGCTCAAAATTACCTTCATACCTAAGGCAGGCAAGGTCTCACATGTGTTTAATTGGCATATAGCAAATAGCAAATAGTTTTATTTAATTTCTCTTAAAGAGACTTGGGAGAGAGATTGATCTAAGAAACTCGCCATCAAACTCAAATTTAGATTTGCAAGTTACTGCAATAAAGGAAGTAATTGACTGGATGCTAATAAACAGGGAACGGATTTTTAGGACCTAAAAACCTATAAAAAAGGCAAAATAAAATAACGAAATAGGCTGGGAAAGGCAAAATAAAATAGCGAAAAAGGCAGGAAAAGGCACTAGGCGTTGCAAAAAAGGCAAAAAAAGGCAAAACAAAATAGCAAAAAAGGCAGGAAAGGCAAAAAAAGCAAAATAAGGCACCTAAAAGACAGAAAATACGAAGAACAATCAAAAAATACATTTATATTACAAGTAAAAAGAGAAAAACTATGAACTAGTTTCATTATATGAAAAATTTGTACTTTGAATCTTTGGCTATTTTATCCTTTCGGGTTTCTAACTCATAAAACTTTAATCTGTATAGTTGTAGTAACATTGAACCACAAGATGCATTTTGAAGTTTTCTGGCAGCATTTTCATTCGATTTTCGCGAAGAAAAGCCTTGAATGTACTAAATGTGCGCTCGACGTAAGTTGATACAAGTGGAGCCCAATTTAAATATGGAACGTTTGAAACGTTCATAATATCGGGAATAAGGGCGTTTTCCTCGCCCTTTACAATTTTACCCACACTCCTTATTGTCTTCAAGCCTACGTTAGCTGAGAAAACGGCTTTGAATTTTTCCAACACCAATTTGGCAAGAGGTCTCTGCGCTTCTATAAGCCGCATGGGCAATGTGTATATTTTTTAATCTTAAAAAAAATGTAAATGCTATAATCACTTTTTTAAAGGTAGAAAAGGCAAAAAAAGGCAAATATCTTAAAAAAGGCAAAAAAAAGGCAAATATTACGTTCACAAACAGTATAAGGAGGTCCATCTGGTCAAAGATTTAGCCATTACGTCCTAAGAAGCTCTTTAAACTAAACAAGTCACATCTCTTGTTACTGGTAGGAGTTATACCTGGTCATTATCCGATCGAAAATCATGCGGTAAGGGTGTTAATCATTTCAAGTCCTTACTGCAGCAAGTATGCGGAAGATGATAAGGTAGTATCATCTTAACATCTGCTACTCAGGGGTTACACTACTTTCTCACCCCAACAAGTTTTCGTACAGAGACACAGATTTCGACCGAACGAGTTCGTATGTCCTAACACCTTTTGTTTGGACTGCGATGAATGTGTGGAAACAATCAAAAAATTTAGCTCGGTTTGCGGTCTCTTAATTTTTTTCCTTTTACTGAAAAGTACTTTATTTTCAATGCCTTGAAATGCTTAGGTGAAACCTGAAGCTTAATGTGACATCTTTTATAATCCAGCCTGTAGGTCTAAGAAATATATATATATAATCAACTAAACTTGCATGTTTTTAAAATTATTCTAATGCAATTTTTAATATTTTTTCTTCCAGCATGAATATTTGCCACTGGAACTTCAGCAACGCCTCAGAGTTGGTCTCATTTCGTTGGTTAATCATTGCAATGATTTATATAGCGACAATAATATTAACAATCTGCTCCGATTCAATTGATGAACGACTCTATTTCAATAACAATGCGAATGTGACGCTAACACAAGAAGAATTGGTAAGTTTAGGGGTGCAAAATTTAAGAAAAGATGTTCAATAGAAATTACATTTTGTGGAAGAAGCATTTTTTATTAAGTAAAAAACTAATAAGTTCCTGGCAAACTTTTGTCCATAGATTCCAAACTATCCGAATTATATTAGAACATTATTTAAAGCAGCAGACCTGCGTCGCTATTACCATCTAGTTAGCGACCATGGATGATCTATTGTAATATATCTCTTTTCGATTAGGGGTGTTCTTTATGCAATGAATCGGAAAGGAGCGTCGAAAGAGCTCTTCGCTGAATTCCACTTAGCTCATGTGCTTCTAAGTACAGCGGCCATTAGTAGCTCAGCTGGGACCTAGTGGTTTCAAAGTTGCAAATAATAGGCTGTGCTTTTACTGGCTCTCGTAGCATTACTTGCACTGTACACTGCAAATAATCTCAGCTGTGAGAAATGGTCCATTACTTACTTACANTTGCACTGTACACTGCAAATAATCTCAGCTGTGAGAAATGGTCCATTACTCCGCTGTGCCCAGCATGGAAGCCTGTAACCATTTATATTTCCTGCCGTGATAAGTGAAAGAGCGTTTTGGTTCTCCTCGTTGATGTTTAGCCTGCACTTGTAAGCACTTGTCAGGAGTTGATCGTGGGGGTTTTACAGAAAAAGCATAAATTTTCATAAAATGTTCAATTATGCACTTCAATTGCGTTCAAAAACGATTTTGGATGAGTTTACAAAACGATTTATGAGGATTTACTCGATCACGAATGATTTGCTTTGTAGCCTCTTTCCTGGCGAGAATATCTACCAGTTCATTGCCCATGGATCCATTATGTATGTCCCGGTATCTAAATGGGGCATGTAAAGCCGCTTCCTGGACACGATGCGTATTAAAAGGTGAAGGCAGTCGCCCGACAGCTGTGAGATGAACTCTTGAGCTTTCACTGCAGTCGGAGTGTTTGTGTATGTGTGTGTGAAATAGTTCAATGACATGCATCTCAGTCTGAAATCCGAAGATAAAAGGGAGCCTGTGATATGCATGCCAGTCTTGGATACATCCATACATAAATGTTCATAAAATTTGGCGCTTCATCGAACTGAGTAAGAGCGATGGTCTGGATTATGTTGTCTTTAAGGTAGTCGGTCCATTTCGTCTTATTGACATATGCCCGCCACGTGCTTATAAAGTCAAAATCGGCTCACATCCCCATTGTCCGATCGGGGATCCATACCGCCTCAGTTGCCTGTGGCATGATGCGGTGGAGACAAGTCAACACTTTTTATAAGACTGATCAGCTTAAGTGAGGCTAAGATTGATGCATCTTAGTTCGCATTTTGCGGTCAACCTTGGGGAACTCTTAGAGGTTGATATTAGCCGTCTTCGTAGCTTCGTGTTTAGTTTACGGCGTTTGCCCGGTTCAGTGCACCGAAGAAACTTAGAAAATTGATTGAAACCTACATAAGTACTTAAGTGTGATCAGAGAATGTAGACGCGATTGTGTGCTCCTAACAAAAACTCTCTCTCTATCTCCCTCTCTGTGCTTAGGACCTGCTGTAAAAAAGCATAGTTTTAGATTTTCAAAATTAGTATTTAAAACTTCTAACTGCGTATCTTCTCAAATGTAATAAAAACACATATCTTATTTATTTTCCTTACTTCGGAGCAGTATAGCAACAGCGTGTTGAGTGTATGGAGTAGTTTGTCGGTGACGCGCAGCATCGGCGCCATCTGTGGTTGGATAATGATCGGCTTGGCGCCGCACGAAGATCTACTTTACGAGCATTTGCTGGATCTAACCAAATTCCAAGTGACAAATAATTGAATGTAAAGAAGAGAATGCGAAGGAAGAAGGTGCAATGAAAACAAGAGGCAATACTAAATATTAGTTAAGTAAAATAAAAATATATGAAAAAAATGTACAGTTAGGTTAAAAAGTATAAGAACTATATATACAAAAAAAAAAGAACTTCAAATATTAGTAAAAAAGCAACAAACCCAATTTGGGAGAGATATGAACATTTAAAAATGTTTGCTTTAAAAATGGAAAATTATGAAATGGAAGTTATGAAAACACGCCTATAAATTAATGCTAAGCTCTGTTTATAGTTTGCGAAATAAGGGCGCAAAAAAGTTGTTGCTCAACTACTTAGTATTAAGTNAAATTAATGCTAAGCTCTGTTTATAGTTTGCGAAATAAGGGCGCAAAAAAAGTTGTTAGCTCAACTACTTAGTATTAAGCACTTTTGTTACTTTTTTCGAAATTTGCTATCAAATACCAAATACCTGCGTTGCTTAAGTATGTGTATGCATATGTATTGTAGATAAATGTACTCTAGTTTTTCTTGTAACTAAAATTTCATTTTTAAAAAATTCATTTATTTGTAACCTATTTACTAGCAAAATTATATATGCAATTAAAGCTTTAAAATATCATATAGATTTATGTGAAAATTATTTAACCAATATACATATATAATCGAAATGGAAAATTTGTGAAATTAAAACTTAGTACCATGTAAGCCCTTCAAAGGCCGCTAGAATCAACCGAAACCAAAAAAATTACCCAAATACGAAATTGAAAATTTTCGAGTAAACAAAAAAATTAAAAATAAAACTATAAAAAAAAAAAACATAAGCATAATTTAGCATTTAGGCTTAGCAGCAAAAAAGCATACAAGAAATTATTGTTACGAATATGTGTATGTGCATAATATACATACATACATACATATGCATATTTATGTGAGTGTGTTTTGTAGTAAGAAGCACCGTTAGTTAAATTTGCGTTTAATGTTGTTTATTCAAANATATGTGTATGTGCATAATATACATACATACATACATATGCATATTTATGTGAGTGTGTTTTGTAGTAAGAAGCACCGTTAGTTAAATTTGCGTTCAATGTTGTTTATTCAAAATTTTTGTGCGCAAATTTTTTCACTGCAAACATATAATAAAAAAACAACTCAAGTACAGTTATAGTTTAGAAAAATATGTATATGAATTTGTTTTTTTCCATTACCTACTAAAATATGTAAAAATNTAGTAAGAAGCACCGTTAGTTAAATTTGCGTTTAATGTTGTTTATTCAAAATTTTTTGTGCGCAAATTTTTTCACTGCAAACATATAATAAAAAAACAAAACAACTCAAGTACAGTTATAGTTTAGAAAAATATGTATATGAATTTGTTTTTTTTCCATTACCTACTAAAAGATGTAAAAAAACGCAAAGAATTTAAATACTCAGTTAAAATTTGCTAAATCGTAACTAGAAATTATAGAAAATACATATTTATATAGCAAGTTGCAAAAATGTTTGTGATTTTTTGACCAGCTTCGAGAGTTCTTTTGTAAATTTTACAGTTTTATATGCAGCCTACTTTCCCAGGATAAAAAGATAATAACAACAACACTTAGATGTGACTATGGATACTTTGTGTGTAGAAATTGTTTACGTGCTTTGTAATAAAACCAACACAAATAGTTATAAACATGCATACATATACATATATACGACATATGCCTATATAGATAACGAAAAAACTAATAAAAAAAAAATAAGTGTGTAGGATTAAATATATATAGATACTTATACGTATATGAAAGAACTAGAAAAAAAAAATTTGACGAATATTGCGCATGATTTTGTTTAAGTGGTTCTTTGCCAGCAACAATACGAAAATGTGAAATATTTTTTTTTTGTTTATATACGAGGCGCTGCTGATAAGTTCAAAGCAGAGTATAGTTAAATATTTTTTACTTTTCATTGTATTTCTACTGAAGCGAAATGCACTTTTAAAATCGTGAATATATATATTGGTCACGGAAAAAATAGTGTTTAGATTTCGCTTCAAAATGATTTTTCACGGCCGCCTTCATCTCAATGTCGCCACGAAATCTTCGTCCGCGTAAGTCGCATCCCTCGCAACCCGGCCCTGCCATCAGCTAATTAAAAGTTGCGAAAATTTACCGAATTTCTTTGAAAATCACGGTAAATGCCTCTTTTTGGAAAATATTTTATTCGAGTTGCGTATGTATATTTTTCATGACTTTCAAGACCTTAGATTCGTAATCAGCTCCCATAAACCCCTATAGACTTTGTATGAAAATTTAATTATATTTTTAAAAGTCATCCGCCATATTGAATCGGCCATTTTGAATTTTCGAAATCTGACTTCAGATTTATAATTACCCCCTCCTGTAGACAGTTTCAAAAAATTTTTATAAGTGGTAGCGATAATCTGCGATTGGAATTACTTTGCTGGCCTTCGTCCCCTTTTAAAGCACTGCATCGTCTCTTGCTGGGACTTCGGATCCCACCGACCAATCCAGGTTTCATGCAGTGCCACAATACGGTTAAAAAGTTCGTTACCACTTCAAGGAAAGGAAAGTTAAACAGCGAAAAGTAAGAAATTAACCTTGCCAATCACCCATATCTTAAAATCCTTGGAACTTATCTGAGCTCTTAACTGCAGTTAAGCTTTTGGTGGAAATGAGCTATAACATGCTTTGCTCAATGGCTTAAGATTTAACACTTCAAAAGTACTTTAAAG
>NW_016169155.1:0-2223 GCF_001687245.7 Rhagoletis zephyria
GAATTTGATAACTAGGATTCCATACTATAGATGCATACTCCAAAATCGGCCTAACTGGAGATCGTTAACATAAGGATCGTTGAACTCCTTGGCCCAGCGCTTAAGAAAAGCCAACGNTAGATGCATACTCCAAAATCGGTCTAACTAGAGAGGTAAAGAGAACTTTAGTGACATAAGGATCGTTGAACTCCTTGGCCCAGCGCTTAAGAAAAGCCAACAATCCTCTAGCCCTAATCACGCAGGAGTTTATGTGAGACTTGAATTCTAGTTTCGGATCCATAGTTACACCTAGGTCAATGAAATTGGTCACTTGCTCAACATTGTGGTCAGATATCATATACGAATTTGGATAGAACGATTTTCTAGAGAAGGTCATGAATTTACACTTTTTCAAATTGAGTGACATGGAATTTGCTTCACATCACTCGAAAATGCTGGTTAGGTCAGCTTGCAAATGCTCCCTATCTTCTGCAGTACTAATGTACTTAAAGAGCTTAACATCATCAGCGTACATTAAGCATTTCGAGTAATTCAACACCTTAGGAAGGTCATTTATAAATAAAATAAACAAGACGGGACCAATATGGCTGCCCTGAGGTACGCCGGATGTGACATGTATTGGCCGGGAGGTACAATTTTTAAAAATTACTCTTTGTTTCCTATCCACTAAGTAAGAAGAAAGCCAGCTGAGAAGAATAGGAGGGAAGCCAATTCGATCAAGTTTATATATAAGGGTTGAATGAGATACCTTGTCAAATGCCTTGCTGAAATCAGTGTAAATCACGTCCGTTCGAAGATTGTTTTTAAACCCATTAGACACATAAGTAGTGAATTCAAGAAGATTGGATACAGTTGATTTACCTTTGCAAAAACCGTGTTGCGATAGATCAATAGCAGAAGTAATAGAGTGAGATAGTTCTTCCGTAACGATTGCCTAAAAAACTTTAGGAATAGCACAAAGCTTGTCAATTCCTCTATAGGTTACGGTGTTAGTCCTACTTCCATTTTTATAAAGTGGCAAGATAAACGAATCCTTCCAGGAAGATGGGAAGACACCCTGTTTTAGGGAAGCATTAAAAATATTTGCCAGAGGCTTATACAAATACTCTGCACAACTTTTAAGAACACTTGTGGGTATACCGTCTGGGCCAGCTGTATATGAAATTTTCAAACAATTCAAATGAATGAGGACGTCCGCAGCAGATATCGATGGAATTCGGATACAATCAAATGATGGCAGATCGAATGGGTAGCTAGATAGATTCGAATTTAGTTGGGAAGATGTAGAACTGGCAGAGTAGTTTGATGCGNGTCTGGGCCAGCTGTATATGAAATTTTCAAAAAATTCAAATGAATGAGGAGGTCCGCAGCAGATATCGATGGGATTCGGATGCAATCAAATGATGGCAGATNTCTGGGCCAGCTGTATATGAAATTTTCAAACAATTCAAATGAATGAGGACGTCCGCAGCAGATATCGATGGAATTCGGATACAATCAAATGATGGCAGATCGAATGGGTAGCTAGATAGATTCGAATTCAGTTGGGAAGATGTAGAACTGGCAGAGTAGTTTGACTCGAAGAAACCAGCAAACATATCGGCAATAATATTTTCGTCACTGGAGACTAAGTCATTTAACTTCAATGTTGAGGGATAACCGTTAGTCTTACGTCTTGTGTTCNTAGTCTTACGCTTTGTGTTCACAAATGCGTAAAACGATTTGGGATTAGAAACTATATTGAGTCGAACCCTGTTAATATAATTATTGTAACACTTTTTGTTCAATACATTGTATTTATGCCTAAGAATGGAGTACGCGGAGTAGTGATAAGACAAGCCAGATTTTTTAAAAAGCTTAAATGCTTTGAATTTTTGATTTTTTAAGCGTTTTAATTCGCCAGTAAACCACTGAGCGTTAGACGTTACGTTAGCTTCCTTAACAAGGGGAATGAATTTACTGAAAATATGGTGTAACGAATTGCTAAAATGTAAGACACTATCTTCAGCATTCCCATCATACTGGGGCCAAGTTATCTTCGATATCTCTAACCTAAGTTTATTATAATCTGCTGTTTTAAATGAGTAACGCTCCGCTCTTGATTTTTTACTGATAAAGCAACATGAGTTGCGTGAATTTATCAAGGACAATTCTAGTGGTGGGTGGTGAGAATCAACAGGGGTAATCAAAGCATAGCTAGGGGCTATTGTGACGTTGGAAACA
>NW_016169155.1:2233-3811 GCF_001687245.7 Rhagoletis zephyria
ATTAAAATTTTTATAAATCAGTTTTTATACAAACATATGTATGTATTTGGGTATTTAGATTTTACTTAAAAATCGGTATGTACATACATGCATATTTAATTAAGCTTAAAATTGTACTTCCTCACTCATGTACTTCACTTCATTGACTGACTTCAACTTCGCTGCAAATTGAAGAAGCAAAACATGATTTTTATGCGAGACAAATTTCCACAGAAACTAACGGTAAAAAAGATTTTTTTGATATTCATTATATTTTTCAGCTAACTAGGATGCAGTATTATACTTTGCATTCCCCGAAATGAAGCAAAGAAGCGAAATAAATAAAAAATATTGTAGGACATTCTACTTTGCATTCCCTGAAATGAAGCAAAGAAGCGAAATAAAAAAAAATATTGTAGGACATTCTACTTTGCATTCCCCAAAATGAAATAAAGAAGCGAAATAAATAAAATATTGTAGGACATTCTACTTTGCATTACCGACAATGCCTAAAAGAAGCGAAAAAATTCGAAGGCATTACAACGCTATGCCTTCTAGAACACGTTACCACTAAAAGCGATTACCGATTTTTTGCTGGGTATCTTCAGCATTCCCATCATACTGGGGCCAAGTTATCTTCGATATCTCTAAACTAAGTTTACTATAATCTGCTGTTTTAAATTAGTAACGCTCCGCTCTTGATTTTTTACTGGTAAAGCAACATGAATTGCGTGAATTTATCAAGGACAATTCTAGTGGTGGGTGGTGAGAATCAACAGGTGTAATCAAAGCATAACTAGGGGTTATTGTGACGTTGGAAACGTCGTCCACAAAAACTAAATCCAGACATTTACCTAAGTTATTACTAATACAGTTGATCTGGTAAAAACTAAGGTCTGAAAGATCGTTCAAAAATTGATTGAAGAGATCACGAGAGGAATTCTTACTAGAATACCGTCAATTAGATCCCAAGAAACACCCGCAACATTGAAGTCACCCAGGACAATAACAGTATCGGAGGGTTTCACCATGGCATGTAGAGAGAGCAGTAAAGAGGAGTGTTTCAAATAAACAGAAAGGCTCGAGTTAGCTGGTATATAAGCAGCAACAAGGTAAACGCTATTAGAATGATATCTTATTCGAACGCAGAGGAATTCAACTTCATCGATGTCTGTGAACTCGATTTCTTCAGAAGAAAGGTCAGTCTGGACAGCTATTAAGACGCCTCCACCTTTTTTATACCCGAGCGCACTTGTGCACAAGGGTATTATAACTTTGTTCACATAACGGTTGTTTGTAACAGGCAAAACGAATCGAGATAGATATAGACAAATGTATACATAAATGATCAGAATGAAAAGAGAAATCGATTAAGCGGTGACTGTCTGTCCGTCCGTCTGTCCGTCCGTCTGTGCACACGATAACTCGAGTAAAAATTAAGATATCTTAACGAAACTTGGTACGTGTACTTCTTTCGGGCGTAGGACGGATGGTATTGAAAATGGCTTAAAATCGGACAATAACCATGCCTACCATCCCATATAACGGTAATTTCAGAAATACGAAAACTGCGATATTTTAGGAACTACTGAAGATTAT
>NW_016169155.1:3836-17925 GCF_001687245.7 Rhagoletis zephyria
TTACTTAAAATTTATACACCCGGCTTATCATGTAGCGGTAGCTTTCGGAAAGGTGGAAAACATATATTTAATACTTGCGCCGGGTATTTAATGTTCGGCTCCGCCCGAACTTAGACTTTCTTACTTGTTATTTAAACGGTCTTTTCGAAACACTTCATAGCTACGACACAAAATTGCGGAGTTGAACAGATTCGGCTTGAGCCATGTTTCAGTAAACACCAGTACTTTGAAGTCAAAATCATGGGACTCCAAGTGTAACCTTGATAGCTTTGTGTTCAAACCTCTCACATTTTGGTAGTACATGCTAATGGTGAGGTTACTTATTATTTTTTTGATGCCGAGGTGGAAGGCGGAAGTTGAGCCAAATTTTGCCCTTGCGGTCTTGATCTAAATTCAACTTCGCGAATGAAGGCACCGCTTGGCCAAAAAGACGGGCTCATTACTCTATCAAAGCAATCTTCGGATATGTCTATTTTAAAAGAATAAATGCTTCTTTCATACGAGAATCTGAACTTGCGTACATGCAATTCATTTGCTATCAGCCTGGAAGTTAAATACCCCTTCACATCATCGACAGTGGTATCTTTTGAAAACCTAGATACAAAGACCGATTTTTTGGAAGGGACAACGATTAAATCCCTCGGGGCGGGGTTAACGTAATCGGAAACGGTTTCAGATGTGGTAGGGGGTTGCGGTACATTTGTCGAATTTGTGGAAGGAGCAACGATGCCTCCGGATGTGGTAGGGTGTTGAGATGTAGCTGTGGAGTTTATGGAGGGAGCAACGACTACTTCCTTCGGAACGGTGTTGACGCAATCGGAGACGGCTTCAGATGTGGTAGAGGGTTGAGATGAAGCTGTTGAACATGAAGTTAGTGAGACTCCAGTAGAAGAAGGACGTGGTTGGGTAGATTCTGTCCGCTGAGGAATCGGTGTGTTAAAACTTATGAGTTCTTTCTTCATAGCTAGAGTCACGACGAGATTTTCTCTAATATACTCTGTATCGACAGGAGAGGAATCTGTTTTTACTTAGAATTTTAATAGGGCTGCCACCTGTCTAAAAAATTATAAGATCCGCACCGTTCGTTGGATTACAAAAAATGACGTGTCAAATGAAAAGGATTGGCTTCTAGAAAACCACTAATTTTTTTTAATAGGGTTGCCACCTGTTAATAAAAATACCATATTCAAGCATAATAAGCGTAGGAATAAGTTCTGTAACGTTACTGTCAAACGAAAAGACTTATCCTCTGGATGTGTAATAATGTATTATTTTTCTGTGTAGGGTTGCCACCTGTTTAAAAACTATAAGATTTGCAACGTTCGTTGGATAAAAAATAAGGTACCAAATGAAAGTGCATGGCCATCGCATGTACAAAAATTTTAAGTTTTTTGAGTAGGGTTGCCAGCTATTTAAAATTACTATCTTCTATATACAGTATAAAGAAAAGGCGAGATATTTTAACTACACTACTGAATGGATTTAGACAAGCTTTTTTATATAATAAACGAAGTACATGATGACATTTGATTTCTTTCTCCAAATACGTAAATGTACATATATATGCATACATTCGTGTTGAAGCTTCGTGCATCCATGGCCGGCTAGTAAATAATAAACTGAAGTAAATACTGTATTGATTTTAAATCGAGAACCATGATCTTAAAACCTAGACGTTAATAGACTTTACGTCTACCATTGGTAGAAGATCTGGTCGGAAAATTTCAATTGACGATTTGTGAGCATCGGATGTCTTCACCGAATACGGTAATCCCGACGTGCGATCCTCAATTAAGTTTGAACTCGACTTTCAATGCCTTTGAGAATGAACGAGGAACGATGAATTTCACTCAAAATGCTCTTCCATCACAATATTTATCCTTAACTATACCGGATTTGATTCCAAACCAGAATATACCGACTTCGGTTCAGGCAACTGAACCACGGTATACCCTGACCACTAGTACGGTTAATTCAAATGCTCAACCAGCAGTTCCCAATTCCTTGTCAGGCGAAACGCAACCAACACTCACATTACACCAACTGTCTGTAATGGTGTCTGAGTTGTTGAGAAGACAAACACAGATGCAACAGCAAATGATCTGTGATCTTTAATTATTTTTTCTTTCAGAAATTTCGCTATTATAAATTGTCATTGAGATTAAATAAACTAGTTTTTTTTTTTAATTTATAATCACTGTAAATCATTATCGTCCTCTGTCTTCGCACGGCATGACTTAATTAATTTTTATTGTAGCTCCTTTTCAATCAAAATGTTTGTAGATATTTTGATTTTTTATTTCCAGGGGATGAATGGAGCTCGATTTGCGATGCGAAGACCATTGACCAGCAAACACATAACATTCTCGGTCAGTTCATTTCGCCAACTCTGAAAAGCAAGTTAATTTAACTTTTGTTTAATCAAGTAACACCACACATCGACGGTCAGGATTTTGAACCGATCATTTTTTTCTTTCCGTCTTTCGGTATAAGTTTAAGCAACGTAACCGATAACACGGTCAATATTAATTGAACCAAACTTTTAATTTTTATTTATTTTTTGGTAATTTTTCCATTTATTAATTCCCAATAAATTTTAAAATTCGTATCAAATTAATCTCCTTTAACATTCTCAAACTGGTTGAATATTCTCAGTCTGATTTGGTCTTCCGGTAAATTCGGGGTGGATAGTCTTAATCTTTGTTGCGTGAGCAAACAACTTGGTCCATAAGAAGATTCGAGCTAGTGCGTTAAACGCCATTCTCAGCCCACGTTCGGTTAAATATTATCAAATTAAGTTTTGGATGTAAAATCACATGAGATATACAACCAATTGAGCGTGAATTTTTTTGTTACACTTATTATATCAAGAGTAATATTCAAATAGTGATTGATTTTATTCGGCATTATTTTTTTCAAAATTGGATATTCAAAACAAACATAGATTTTTTTCGCCGATTCGGCTTGGACACAATCATCTTATAACCTAGACGTTAATAGTACGGACTTAACGTCTACCGTTGGTAGAATTTTTAATAATTTAAGTTTACAATTTTGTGTTTGAGTCTTTCAACGTGGGAAACAATCCCATTCTCGATGCTACCTTTTTGACAGACAAACAGGGAGAGATCGAAGGCGAGATATATAACCTATATCAAGCACCCGTTCAGCGGACCGACAATGAGATAGCCGCTCTCAATGGTAAAATATCTGCTTACGTTGGCCAACCATAGTTGATACAACCCCATAACATACACCAAATGAATGAGCTGGAAATATGTGAGAGAGCATATCGAGAATTTAATGCAAATGAGGTGTTAACACCTCAGGGTCGCCTTCATCAAATGATACATTATTGTTATCGAACCGCACGTTTAAAGCTAAAACCCGAATCGGCTCCACGCCAAGAAGATCTGGTCGGAGAATTTCAATCGAAGAATCGTGAGCGAATATGGTAATCCCGACGTGCGATCCCCAACCCCATAACTATACTGGACTTGATTCCAAACCAGAATATACCGACTTCGGTTCAGGCAACTGAACCACGGTATGCCCTGACCCCTAGTACGGTTAATTCAAATGCTCAACCGACAGTTCTCAAATTCATTTTCAAGCGAAACAGAACCAACTACACCAACTGTCGGTAATGGTGTCTGAGTTGTTGAGAACATAAACACAGATGCAACTGCAAATGATCCGTGATCGGACTCATTTGCAGACACCAATATCTGACGTTCGTGACATGAACCAAACCATGCCACCGACCTTGAATCATATCTGAATCCCACCATCGGTGGATCCTCTTCATGTGTCTTTGGTTGCTGCGTCACCCTTAGAAACTCAAACGATCAATACCTACCGTGGTGTTAGAACGATTCATATCCAAGTACCAATTAATCAACTATCTCATTTATATCCGAATTATTCACTATCCAGTCCACCAAAATCATGACCAAATCAAGCCACTATATTCGACGAATCTGCCCAAGCGGGTGCAATGGATAGGAAGTTCAGAGGCTTACCATCATGGATGGGACGTGCTCAATTCGATGGCGTTCAGGTAAACGGGAAATTTCTATCGGTTGAAGATTATTTGAATATTATTGGCTCGTTTCGATATAAGATTGGGGTACCCGACCATGAATTGGTTACGCGTTTGGTACCCACACTCACGCCGCCCGACAATGGTATTTCATCGAACTGAGCAAGTTTGGTGTTTGTTGCACACAACTTCGTGCTCGGTTCCTCAACAAACATACTCGGGCTCAAGTAATGATGTGATATGCACAGATTAAGTACGATCCACGGTCGCAAACACTGTTGAAACGTATCGATGACTTGACATTCCGATTTCAGAGTAACTCCTGTGGTCTGAATGAACGGGATCACCTCGATATCATCATTGGTATCCGATCATCTTCGTGAACTCGTCCACACTCGACAAGTCCACACTTCAGAACAATTGCGTGAGTTCGCTCAGCGAATTGCTCCACATTCGTTCATTGTTGCCACATCCTGTCCGGGAAGAACCCGTTCGGATAGACAGCGATCAGAACCACGGGAAATTTCGGCTCCACATGATTCACAGGATGATTCCTCACTTTCGGAATATACAGCTTCGTTTCCTGGATCCGACTCAGATGACAGGGAATTTCCATACGTGAGCAAGCAAAAGAGATCAGTTAAACCATCACAGAAACGTACGTATTCGAAACCAGTCAATGATTATAAAAATGACAAAAATTGTAATGAGAATGCTACCAAAGTAGGAACCATCGTCGACCCATTTCTCGCTGTTGAGGGCGACTAAATGTACGATGTGCAAAATATCTCGTGTGGGGTTATCACTTCAAAAATTGTCGAACCCAACCTAATTGGGTGATATCTACAAATGTACACGACCAGGAGTGACGTGTGATAAATGCCCGTGTTCGAAAAACGCATAAGTGAGTCGATTGGGAATAGTGGTTAATCGTACACATAATCCATAACATTTTCTAAATCCACTGTCTAATAATCCTCATTCTACTGAAGTTCCTCTAAAAATCGACACATCTTCAGTCCCGAATTCCAGTAATAATTCTACTCTGATTCTTAGAGAATATAATCAAACTCAAATGGATGGCAAAGAACCATCAACCAAATGTTCTGAACGAACACCACCAATTACGAAACCTACTTCCGCTCCAGTCCCTAATCCCAATCAAGACTGAGCCAATAAACTTAACCAACAACATCTACGCGATGTTTTCTTTATCTCAGAGAAATGTTTAACATGTAATATTCCGAACGTTTGTCGCGATTATCTCACGGTTATGGTTAACAACCATTCTCGTACGGGTTTACTCGATGGTGAGCCGAAGTCACAGTCATTTCACAAACATTTTATGAAAAGTACAAATGGTGACGGTTGCAACCTACCAAAACATGCATTGGTCTTGCCGATAATTCGATCTCTTTTAAGGCCATTGGTAAAGTGGTTGTATTATATACGGTCGGTAGTCTTACTCGACTTGTGCCAACTCTTGTCGTACCTATCTCACTGAAACAGCCAATTATGGGACGGACATTCTTTGAGGCCTTCTTTTTCGAAATGGTGCAGAGCCAAAAAGGGTTTAGTGATTTTTAAAACATACAGCAAAAGGTGATACTGAAGAAATTGCATCCGCTAAAGTTGAAATGGTTACGGCGGATGAATTTATAACTTCTGTACCCAGCCACCATGGAGTAGGAAGAACAAGTTCAGGTATCTTCCATGATCTGGAGCCAATTGACGCTTCCACACTCGGTTTAGAGGATGGCATAGATACACCGAAAATAACCAGCGCCAGCCTTCGACATAATCTCACTCCAGATCAAAGACAAATGTTGGACGCCGCTCTCAAATTTTTTAATCCAACTCCTGAGTCTGGTCGTGTAAATGTCACTAATCAGATCGAACACGTAATTGATACGGCTCATGTAAAACCCTTCATGAAACGCCAGTATCCAGTATCGCCATATGTGGCTGAATAAGTTCAAACCGAATTGGATAAAATGCGTAGTCGGGACATTATGACCATCGAAGAAAGTCTTTGGCGGTCACCAATTCCGGCTATAAAAAAAGACGGAATGTGTCGCGTAGTGAATTGAATTAAATCACCGTTCCAACCAAATTTTAGCACGCCTAAAGTCAGCAAAATACCTACCCGGTATTGATCTGTCTCAAGCTTTCTTTCAAATTCCCTTGGCAAAGTCGAGTCAACTTAAAACCGCTTTTGCATTAGGTAACAAACTTAACGCTTTTCGTCGCATGACGATGGGGTTGAGAAATTCACTCTCCACATTAGCCATTCTCATTGATAAAGTTTTCCGTGATTTGGTTCCATATGCATTCGCATACGTGGACGATTTTATTATTTGCACTTCGACATTTGAAGAACACGTTAAGATATTGGCTATTGTTGCAAAACGTTTGGCTGGGGACGAAAAACAACATCCAAATCGAATTTTCCTTGTAAACGACTGGAATTCCTGGGTTACGTTTTGTCCCAGGAGGGTCTATATACGAATCCATCTCGGATTAGAGCTATTTTTGAATTTGTACGTCCCAAAACGGCAAAAGAAGTCAAACGGTTCCTTGGTGCAGCAGGTTGGTACCGTAAATTTATTCAAACATTTTCGGAGATCACAGCTCCCCTTTGTGAATTGTATAAAGAAGGAAACCGAAAAGGACCCATTGAATGGAATACCGCTGCTGAATAAGCCTTTCTTAAACTAAAATAGTATCTAACCACCACTGCCGTTCTAACTATGGCCGATTATTCAAAACCATTCACTGCTTATACCAATGTCTCGCTTATCGCGGCGGGAGCTGTTCTAGTACAAGAACATGGTGGGAATGAAGGTGTGGTTCAGTATTTTTCCAAGAAATTCTCGAAAGCCGAACAAAATTACACAGCATCCGGGCGGGAATGCCTAGCCGTTCTCTTCGCTGTCAAAAGTGTCGTCCATATTTCGAGGGTCGTGAATTGGTTATGGTAACAAATCATGCAGCTTGACGCTGGTTACAAACTCTCAAAGATCCAACTGGTCGTTTATGTCGTTGAGTGATCCGATTATCACCATATGAGCTCAGAATTATTAATAAACCAGGAAAAATCTAGAACTTCCTGACGCTTCATCTCGCTCATTTGCTCTTCTAAATATCGTTCGCAGAAATCCAATTGAACTTGCGAGTGATTTTCACGTTAATCTTTCCGCAATCACATCCGTGATCAACATTGACCCAAACACTGGCGATATCAACAACTTGTGGCAATCATCTTTGCGCACTCAGCTACACCTAGGCATATAAATTTGCCTTCAAATGTTGAATATCCATCAACACCAACGTTGCCACAGACAAATTTTTTTTCCTACCAAAATTTCCTACCATAACCAACCAAAACCTACCAAAAATTTTTTTGAGTTTTAATATTTGTTTTCAATGTCAAATTTGTTAAAAACATAGTTAACATAAACTAGTAAAAGAAAAACACAACTAAATTAATAAAAATAAGTTAAATGGGTATAACGATTCACTTTACTGTACAGACTTATCCATATGTACATATGTCTCTTTACACATACATACATATCGTCACTAGATACGAATAAAGACGCGAGCTCAAAAGTTGATAGCGAAAAAAGAGGAGTAAAAAAAATTTCAGCGAAGACAGACCCATAAACTTATGTCCGCGGTCAACTATATTTTCGAGTGCAACATTATTCCCCAGAACTCCCCAAAGAGTTTTTCCGAGCTCTTTATTCGTGTCTAGTGACGATATTATTATTATTACGTCGAAGATACCCACGCTGCGGCCTAAGAAGATATATTGTGCTAAATCAGAATTGTAATCACTCCAACCTTAGGCTATTTAAAAAGTTCAGCACTTTGGCTGAGGCCATGTTCAAAATTTTAGATGGAGAAAGCAATCGTTCTCCANCATTTAAGTAAAACCGTACGTTAACTTGCAGTGTGCTGTCAGGTTGCCAGTAAGAGTTCTAAGTTCAAGGTGTCTTTCGGAGTTCCTGTTGGAAAGAGTTATGCATATCTTTGATTGTCTTATTCCCTTTGACTTCCGCCAGTAGGCAGCAATTTGAGATTATTCCCAGCTAGCTCCTAAGTAGGTCTGCAGTGTATCCTTTAGATGTGCCACAGAAAGGCTAGGGACCATGCAAACGCATTTGGGCTTCACGATTTGCGAGACAGTCAGCCCTTTCATTGTCTTCAAGCCCTTCATGCGTGACGCTATTGTGGGCTCGCAGGTGGTTCAAGAGTTTACAAACCTTGATGCCATTTTAAAAGACTCTAAGGCATTTAACGCTGCCTGAATGTCCGACATAATATTTATTCTGGCCTCATTTGCCTTCTACGATGACATTCACGAACACAGACTTCGATTGGGAAGACTTCTGCCTGGAATATGGTTGAGTACGAGCCCAGTGGCAGACTTCTGGAATCTTGGTCCAAGAACGCCATAAATTATATCGCTAACCAAAGGTGAAAGGTGCCAAGTCCATTTTTTTTTAGTTTAGTTTTTGATGCAGAATGACAGGTAATACGAAACTACATCGATTTTTCGTCTCTCCTGAAAAATTTCTGAAAATGGACTTGGCACATTTTCACCCTTAGGTCACGATATATGGATGTCCGTATTGCATATTGGCAATAATAAGGTATACGTTTGGACTTAGTAATCAGGTATATTTACATGTTGTGGCCGCCGTTATACGAACGCACCGGTGAAATATTTGTGTATTTTTCGCAAATAACTATTACTCATTTTCCCGAAACCTACCAAAATCCAATCAAGCCTAGCAACCTACCAAATGGAAACAACCTACCAGTTTTGGTAGGAAAAGTCCATGTTTGGCAACACTGATCAACACCACAGCACGCGATTTGTACAGATAAACATGTATGTACTATGTATGTATGTGTGTGTTGTCACATCGCTCTCAGAGCGGCGCTCTGCATGATTGGGGTGCGTATCAGTGTTGCCACAGAATTTTTTTATTTTTTACCAAAACCACCGAAAAAAGTTACCAAATTCAACAAAAAATTACCAAACTTATTTTATGTGCAGAACTACACAAACATACATAATAACGTTATTTTGGACGTTAGGGCTCGACATGTATTTTTGTACAGTTCTGCACATAAAATAAGTTTGGTAATTTTTTCTAATATGTTAAAACTTGTGAAGATATGGTGCGGCTATAATTTTTTCGACCACTGTATGTAAACAAGTGACAAGAAAATATATCAAAAATTCAACGCTTGAAGGAAAGCTTTCGACAGTGTAAAGTCCCCCGCTGAATGCCGTAGCTTTTTGAACGAGAACATACATATTTTCGTAGAATTCTACTCATATATATGGTTGCCGGGTACACCGAAAAATTGATGGTAATTGCAAAGCTGACGAACTGACAGGGAGAAGTAGGACCACCCAAAACCTTCCAGGAAAGGACACGGTGAATATACTTAGCAATAGCCACTTTCAAGCAGTTTGTTAAAGATCACACCATTCTAGTAGCCAAGGAACCCTGGAACAATTTTCACCTTTCAGGATTACCTGGTATTTCTATAAAAGGAAACGCTTACGGGCCACTTACTAATGTGGAATCAGAACCATGTCGAACCAATCGAAAAAGTTACCAAATTGAAAAAAAAATTACCAAATTACCAAACTTGATAAATAAAGAAAAAAATTACCAATTTTGGTTAAAAATTTCCAAAGCGGCAACGCTGGTGCGTATGTACACTTATATATACATACTCAGATGTGAACAGTCAAATACGTGCGTAATAAATGTTGTATGAAAATATTATTTTTAAATACGAACATTTTTAAACGATAATCAAATATAAAGTATTCATTTTTACTATGCATTATTTCCCTCAGTGTACTTCTACCTTACGACATAATTTAGTGCTTATCGAGTGCCAATTTATGCCGCAAAATTTTTTTTCCCCTTCAAATTTTGGTAAAAACATGTGGTAGCCATCTCTTCAGCTGAAGTAAGCACTACACTATCAATATCTCTGGAACCAAAAAGCGCATATACATACTTCTACCTTAGAACATAATTTAGTGCTTATCGAGTGCTAATTTATGCCGTAAAAAAAATGTTTTCTCTTCATATTTTGGTAAAAACGTGTGGTAGCCATCTCTTCAGCTGAAGTGTAGTGATCAATATCTCTGGAACCAAAAAGCGCATAAATTTACTTCTACCTCACGGCATAATTTTAATACAATACAAATTGCAATAGGACTTCATTATAGCTCATATTGATTGATTAAAAATAAAGTTCAAAGCTACTATAATAAAAAATATAAACAAAAATAGCTAATAAAAAGAATAGAAATTCAAATCCCTTTCGTGTACATCAGTGTTTCCCAAAGTGGTCCAGGTGGACCCCTAGGGGCCCACGGAAGACTCGACGGGGTCCACGGTGACGTGAAAAAAATATGGGGTTCCATGAGTTAAAAATGGGGGTCCACGAAGATTTATCTGGTTTCGATGTAAAGAACCAAAATGGTTGCTTGATAGCCGGTTTATTTAACTTTAATTTTTTTGAGTGCTGTATAGTTACGCTGACCATCCGTCCTGTATTATACGGGACAGTCCTCTTTTTTGACCCATTGTCCTGGTAATTTATTTATTTTATACGGGACGCCAAATGTTCTGTATTTCTTTTAATGTCCTGTATTTATCCCGTATTCGGTGTTTCGACGCATTAACAGCTCATTAAAATGGCATGCCTATGAACGAGTTTTAAGTGATGTTGGTACATATATGATACTAATTTTAACCATAAACAGTTATTATTTTCTAATCTGAATGCCTTGTTATTCGAATCGAGGAATACATACACTGACTAAAATAGAGCTTGGGACTGGACACTTTAGTAAGTTTTGTCTATTTTTCCTTAGTTTATTTAATATTTATTATTTATTTTATGAAAGGAAAGCTCATTACCTAACAAAAACCATATAATACCAAATTTTCAACTTTGTGCAAAAAACTATAAAAATTAATTCTGCAAGGTTTCACCAAAACTTTAAACTTTTTAATTAGAATCTCTAGAAAAAAATTTGGTTTGCAGTTTTGTAACTCATTAAAATTGAATATTATAGAGTGCGACTGGAAAATGCTGCTGATTTGCTTCTCTTTAAAAAAATGGTCGAACATACATACTTTGTATGAAAAAAATGCGTAACACTGTCAACAAAAAAAAAATTGCCAAACATTATTGGTAAGCCTTAGCAACTTAAAATTGCACTTTATTATACTAAAGTTTAACGAATTTTTTAACAAATTTTACGGCATAAAAATCTCGAGAAAATTATCCTAAAAATTTGTTAAGTTACTATAACGATACTGTTTCAGGGCTAATACATCTAGGATCATTGAAGAAGGCTTTAATATATGTAAGCTTTTGTGGAACAAATTTACAAACTTATTTTTTGCCCCGTATTCGGCTCTCATAAATATGGTCACCGTATGTATAGTGCTCTTGACGCACTGCTGCACTTACCGTCACTTTGTGTTTTCATACGTGGGGAAGCCTTAAAGGCCACCTGCAGACTAAAAAGAACCGGATGCTCGTATGACAATGAGTGAGGCGCGGCGAAAATTTCTGGCGGCAGAGATTTAAGCTCTGTCTTTTCAATGCTACAGGATAGTACGCTATCATTATCTTTCTTGAAGATATTCTATAATGTTGAGTTCCCTGAGACTGAATGCTGGTTTGATTACATCGCTGAGACCGGGCTCACACATTGTCGAATCTTCACTGATGGCTCCAAGACTGACTCTCGGTCATGATATGGGATATTTCACTTTTCTGTAGGGGAATAGGCTTCGGTCTTCCAGGCTGAGGTAATTGCAATACTCAAAGCCATGGACTACGTGGTGGAACATACATAGGTGGAGGGGAAGGAGTTTACATGACTGCAGTAACAACTAAAGCACTGCAAATATACCAAGAGAAATACTCTTCACATGTGTACATGAGTAAATGGAACATATATTTTAGAGTATTTAAAACGATAGGAATAAAAAAGAGAACACCATAAATTTGAGGAACTGAGTAATGTTACTCAACAGCGCTCTGCTACATAAAACACTGTTTCGCTTTTCCAGAGTACTTGAGTAAGTTGATTGCATTCAGTAGTATTTGAAAACTTCATAGGAAGTATGGGAATACTTATAAAGTTTCATCTTTTAAAATGTTAACATTTAACATAATGTTATGAAAAGACACACATTTTCTTTTAATTCCAATATATACTTAAAATATTGTTTTACATTTCTCGCCGGACGCTTTAATGTTTGCAAAAAAGTTAGAATCTTTCATACATATACATGATTTATGTACATACATATTGCGTACATTTTTTAAATAACAAAAAAAGTGTGTCCATTTTCCCGCGACTGGTCTTTATGACCAGTTTTTATTGTCAAATTGATATTTTCATTTCCCAAATGTGAAGTAACAAGTTTTCTATTTCTAAGCAAAAAATTTTTTGTATAAATTTTTAAATTTCCAAAATTCTACTTTGTGAGTTTCCAAAGGCTTCTACAAACGAATTAAAAACATCTACAAACAAATGTATGCATAGGGAAAGCTCCCCAGTGGGAATTAGGAGCACGTAATAATACCTTATTAGCAACGTACTCTTCACCTGGCAGTCATTACCATTTCCCTGCCGAACGCCCCTTACTTTTACAAAGGCATGGCCGCCTTATGTAAGTAGGAATTAAGAATGTACATGTGGTATCAGACATACTTCTGAGCCGCTTTACAAAGTAAGTTACGTGTAATGCAGAGCCGTCGCTCGGAGTAGTTCGGCGCTTGGAAATAACTTCGGCTGCACGTTACTTTGCAACTGACAACGTAATGTGTCGTCGGAGGTGTTCATTTTGCGCTTTACAAGTAGATGACATTGGCCATGATGACAATTTTGGTACTGAAAACTGAAAGCAAACATGGGTTACCTCGTAAGGTGCTTACCTATTTTCCCAGTGGGTTGCTACTTCATATGTATGTGCGCCTCATGATTCAATAACACTGTGAGACAAATGGGGTCAGTGAATGGGAAGGGTTCAAACTACCGGGGAAAGTTATATCGGTAAAAAAGAACATTTTATACAGAGAACCGATTTTTATTTGTATAATACGATACATTCATTTCCCAATACCAGGCGCACACATGATTCAAGAATAAAAGGTTTGCTCAAAAAGCAGTTTTCTCGCTCCCTCTTGACAAAATCGGCTCCCTTAGCAAAGCATTGTGTGTGGGTGCGTGTGTGTGTGCAAAGCTTTTGTAAGGGAGCTAAGGGAGAGTCAAAACTTTAATGTCAATAATGAGCAAACCTTTAATTACACTATGCGACAGTCAAAATCGGGATGCGATGAAACCAACGGGAAATGTTATATCGGTCAAAAACAAGTTGTACGTGGCCCGGCGTTTCGTAGGTCACGTCTAGGAATAGAGATATATCGATTTGAAGTTAGTAACTATCATATAGGGGAAATTGTCACCTTTGGTGGTCTTTTTTTTGACATAACTCGAGAACCACTAGTCAATAATAAAATAAAATCAATATTCTTGTCAAAATGAGATACCTTCACTTGTGAATAAAAGCGAAACGCGTCCATCGATTTTCATGATCTATGTCTCATTTTGCTTAAAGGTTATGTGATTTTGTGTGAAAGTAATACGACTTGCCTTTTTTTCCGTTATGGATTTTTTATGAATTTAAAAAATAAAAAAATTTAATATTTTAGGCAAAAAATATTATTTTTCTTCATACATTTATTTTTACCGGCAAAACTGTTGATTATATAGAAAAACGTTATATGAACAGATTAAAGGAATTGTAATTTTTAATTTTTTTAAATTTGTTTGAGCAAAATCGGACTTGTGGTTCTCGAGTGATGTCAAAAAAAAGACCACCAAATGTGACAATTTCCCCTATATAATAGTTACTAACTTCAAATCGATATATCTCGATTCCTAGACGTGACCCAGCGAAACACCGGGACACGTATAAC
>NW_016169156.1:0-6901 GCF_001687245.7 Rhagoletis zephyria
AATGTTCGGCTCCGCCCGAACTTAGACTTTCTTACTTGTTTTTTTGAAACTAGCAACGAATCCTTCTCATCCTTATGAAGTTTTGCTTTGCTTTAAAGACGTATACTATTTTATTCAAAGTTTTGCAAAATTCTTACAGAAACTGGCTATGAGAAGTCTTTTTCCTCTCCTGTAAAATTAACAATTAAAAAAGTCAAAGTTAGATACCCGGTGAAATTATTAAATATATAGTTTTTTCACCTTTCCGAAGACTACCGCTACATGATAAGTAGGGGTGGTTTTATCCCTATTTCAAACATCTTCGATAAACTGGTATACAGTATATTTTGCTTAGCTGCCCTTCCTTCTTTGCACGAAAAAGTTGTACGCTTAACCGGAAAAAGCACATAAGCGAATTTTCTTTAGTACTTCAATGAGGAAGGTATCGAACCCCTATGAAACCAAATAATGGAGGTGCAGTTACCACGCGTAAATTACTGCAAGCGATTTTTTTTCCGAATGGTATCTAATATCTATATAACTACATAAAATTATAGCCGTTTTCGTTATTCTGCGAGATGAGCAAAATAAATAAAAGCTTGTAAAATTAGGGTAAGTGTAGAGCCAGTGCAGTTAAAAGTAATACTTTCTTAGATAATTGATAATAGTTGCATAATTTTTAAGGCAAGTATCGCTAATGTGCAGGTATGTTGAATGCATCTATCGGAGAAATTTCTTTATAAATGTTAAAAATAATGCCGATGATGCTCATTTCGGGGTAGGTATCTTAAATGTGCATTAGACATACAGGCAGCAAAGCAAAATATACTGTAGTTATATGTGGGCGGTATTACGCCCATTTTACAAAATTCCATAATAATATTAATTCTTTTCAAGGGAATGTTTTAGTATCAATTTTGTGTAAATTAGCGTCCTTAAATTTCCAAATATATTCCTGAAATTTACCGTTATATAAAAAGTGGGTGTAATTTTAGTCCGATTTCAATAATTTTCGGCGTTTTGTTTCTATGTGGCAAGCACAATAATCATTCCGAGTTTAGTACAAATTGCTCGGTTACCGAGATACACATATGTGGTCATAAGTGAGCGGTTCCACGCCCATTTTCCAAAATTTTATTATAAACGTATTTGATGCTAAAGAGTTATTGTAAATATCAAATTTAAATAAATTAGCTTCGGTATTTACTGATTTATCGAAGATTTCGTATTTCTCCAGATTACCGTTATATGGGATGTGGGCGTGGTTATCGTCGGATTTTTAAAATTTTCAGCCATTTGATATGCTGTACCAAGGTCAACAACCGTGCCAAGCTTGGGGGAAATTGATGCAGCGGTTACCGAGATATACACATGTAATCATAAGTGGGCGTAGCTACGCCCATTTTCCAAAAATTTATAATTTTCCTATTTTTCGTATAAAAATCATTGTAAATATCAATTTTGAGTGAATAGGCTTAAGCAGTTACTTAAATATCGCAGTTTTCGTATTTCTGAAAGCTACCGTTATATAGGAGGTAGGCGTGTTATTGTCCGATTTTGTGACGTGAAAACGCTACCAAAGAAATACGTTATATGGTATGTCATAAAAATGCTGCCAACGAAATAAGTATATAAAGAAGCGCACAGTGAGAAACATTCTCGTATTTAACTCAATGCTTGAATAGGGGAACCCAACATCCGATTGGGCCACAGCCCAAACCAGATAAACCGGGTTCGTTACAGTTTGGACAAGTCGCGAGTCTACATAAATAGTCGAGTAGACAAAAACAACACACTCAGAATTTTGAATTGACACTCAATATCTTGACCTAATACTGAAACGCTCATTTTCGGCAGGCTGGAGCTTAACCCCTTGTGTTAGCATGTATACGTATATCTATAGTCAAAATAATAATAGTGCGATATTTGATAATTTTTCTTTTGTTGTTTTAAGATTTATTATTAACTGACTTCAAATTAAGGAGAAGGTTATCAATTCATCGGGATATTTTATTTTTTATTAACCGATTTATATAACTATTTTTTTTTAAGGAAGGGTGTTACCTCAAATGTGGTCCCATACTAATTTGGTTTAGATCCGATCATGGCATCATGAAAAAGTTAACGATAATCTTAAATTTTTATATGAGAATTTAAGTCGGTTTTGTTTTTTGCTTAAAAGTTACTTGTTTTTTTATACAATCTCGTTTTATGAGAACAACCATATAAATCAAAATTTCAAACTTTGTACTAAAATTAGAAAAAATCTACAAACTTCAACTAAATTTCATTATAGTTTCAAACTTTTTAATCAGAACTTAAAAAGCATCCGAATATTCAGTTTCATAGCTCATTCAACTTTAATGAAATATGATAAGTGTAAGTTTGAATTACAAATCTTAAAATTCGCACCAATTTTTTAATTTATTTTGCTGGCGGTCATAAGCATTTTCTTCCATTTCAAGCATTTTTATATGGACGATATTATAACTCACAGAGATAACATTAAACTGAAAAATGTTTGCAGTTTTACCACAGGGTTGCAATTTTAGACAAAGTTGTGTATTACAAAACTTGAAAAATGCTTAAGTGGATTTTGGACCGAACCGAATAATTTTTTGGAGTGGTTTCGGTTCGGTTTTGGCATTTCAAAATAAAAATGGTTCGGTTCGTGGTTCGGTTCAAAAACCGGTTTGCAGCCTTGGTATGTTACCGCATAACTTTGAACCACGTTAACCGATTTCTATAATTTTTTTTTTTTAAGGAAAAGTGGTACCTCAGAGGTGGTCCCTCACTAATTTGGCTAAGATCTGATCATTGGATCATTAAAAATTAACGGCACTCTTAAATTTTTGTGTGAGAATTGAAGACGGTTTTGTTTCTTGCTTAAACATTACTTGTTACTCAAGCATATCGGCCATTTACTTAAAAAAAGGTAAAATAATTATTATCTTTTAATATTTTCTACTTGGATTGTACTTGTAATTTAGGTTTATTTATGCTTAGCGTTCACAGAAAAAAACAAAAAAAGAAATCATAACTATAACAATTTATCGACATGCAGATGACCCTCGAAGACTATTTAAATAATTAACAAGTAATTTTTAAGCAAAAAACACAATCGAATTCAATTCCCATATAAAAATTTAGAACTACCGTTAATTTCTTCATGATCCAATGATCGGATTTAAACCAAATTAGTACCAGGGTTGCCGGTTTGGGCTTTTCCTACCAAAATTAGTAGGTAATAGGATGCTCAAAATTTTTGTAGGTTTCTTTGCTCTAATACCTTCAACAATGACTAGGATGTTGAAATATTTTAAACGGCACTAGAAGAGCGATTCAAAAGCATACCACGTGTTAAATGTACGTGTTTAAGCGCAACTCGAAGAAATTAAAGGCAAACCCGCAGCGCGCATATTTTGCTCCAAGCCTGGAGGCTCTTGGACCCGGACATCTGTCAAGCATAACCGTGAGGTTTTTTTACCTTACTTATATATATATATTTAATAAAATATGTATGCAAATGAGCGATGTATAAAAAGTTGACGACGCAGTTTTTTTTCTGCTACGAATTTCCACCTCATTTACTCCGAAAACTTTATTAAAACTGAAAATTATGCAAATTTGTTGCCATTTTTTTCAGTTTTTCGGAAATTAATCGAAATTTTCGGGGGAATAGAAATCAAACGGACCTCATATTCGGATTCAGCGGGTCGAAATACATATCGGTAGGTGCGTCTGGTTAAAACACACACAATATGTACATAATAGCTATTATTCTTACCTGGAGATCTTATTTTAAGTATAAAAACCAGAAAAAATAAATGTATTTAGCTTTGTCAAATGGCGTTTCCTTGATTAAAAGAAATGGTAGGAAAATTGCCATTTTGGTAGGTTTTGGAACCAGTTCTTGGTAGGAAAGAAAGTTTTTCAGTGGTAACCCTGATGAGTACGTGACCACTCATGAGGAACCACATTTCCGATATAACCTTAACAATATAAGCCAAAGCATACAATTATTTTTACGGTAACCAGGCGATATTTGTGCTTAAAATATCGATATTTGATATTCACGTTAAAACAAAAATCGCGCCGATAATATCGTATCGGAAGAAAAAAATATCGTCAATATCGATATTTCGATATAACATCAATAATGCTAGCGCTAATGTTTTAGCACATTAGCAAAACTAATTCTGCACAGTTCCAGGAATTTAGGCGAAGGAGGGGGGAATTTCGCACATCTGGATCCGGAGGTATGCAGTCGTAAATCACATTGATTCTGGTGTGGTGATTTTCCTTTTTTATAATATAAACAAAAAATGGGGTAACTTTTACACTTTCTGTGTTTTAGCTAAAACTTTCGTAAACGAATTGGCATGTGGAAGTTTGGAAACGCAGACCAATTTCGAAACCAGGCGATTTCGTAAAATGTTATGGCTCTTTCCATGCTTCTCATGTTTAATTCTTTAATAACTCATAGACGGCATTATTTCTGCTAACTTTTTTTTTCGATTTTGTAGGTATAATCCGACTTTTGTAAAGTAAGTATGGGCAAGAATTGCATTTGATTTTCAGCTTATTTGTTGTTCTATAGTGATAAAACGTTCATTAGCTTTACGTAAATATATATATATAATATATAAATATAAATATGTGAAGCGCCAAAACAAATTTTATTTTATAATTTTGGCAACCATTTCATTAAAAATTTAAAAATTGTGTGTTGACTACATGAGTTATACTTAATGTGACCAACTATTTCATAGCTCAAAGAAGTACAAGACCCTATAAAATTTACAAATCAATTTTGTTAATTAGAAATTAAACTTAATTCAATAATAATACAAACTTACACCAAAATTCATACAAAATAAATAGCACTTTAACTGTTTTGTAAATCGAAAGTTCTTATGAAAAATGTGACTTTGCAATGCTCTTTAAACTTATTATATTTTTTATGAATATGGCCATTAGTACATAAAAGTAACAACGGTAAAGTTAACTTTTACTTCCCTGAATTGCATATGGCTGAGATTAGTTTTTCTTAAAAAGAATTGTAAGGATATTATAAATACGAATATTTCATGTATATATGTATATCACCGACCGACAAAATTTAACTTTTTATTTCACCCATGAAAAAATTAACCATTTTTAGAAAGTAGAGAAAAAAGAAAGTACATTTATGGTTTCTATGGGGGAAAACAACCCATAACAATCCCTATCTCAGAAAGTTTTTCCTCTTTTCCCTTGGCATCTTGCTTTAAAAAAATTAAACACCTTTTATGTTATTATTTTTGTGGCGCAAAAACATTTGCTTCAACAGTGTTAATGAGCATTATACCACGATTTGTTTTAGAAAAAATGGAAAACGCAACAGAGTCGAAGCGATAGAAGTTAGAGGTGCTATTTCGGAGGTCACCTTCGTCAGACCTCTTTGGCTAGACTTCAGCAGAGATGGAACCCGCATCATCGATGTACAAAGGCAGCAACACTATCCGCTGAGCTAGGCACACCCCGTAAACCCTTAAATACCTTTTCATTTTTGAGAGTCATAATTTATGTGTTGATCTATGACTGAAATGACTAACCTTTTAAATTTTTTTTTTGTCAGTCAAAGAAAACCAAACTTAATGGTAGTACAAAATATTGCAGATAAGTACATTTGACTGTACTGCGAAGTACGAAGTACAAAGGCTCAAAGGAAGTACATACTGTACTTCCGAAAGAAGTACGGTTGGTCACATTAGTTATACTTGATGCATGCAGACCTGCTGTTTTAGAGTTAAGCGAACTACCAGTAAGGCGTAGCTCAACCAATTACCTTAGCAAAATTAGTTTATTTCTAATTACGCAGCAACTAACTTCAAGTTGATGAATAATCACTTAGCAGCTTCATTGAGATAAACCAAATGCTTACACTTTTGATATTGATGGATATCTTTGCAAGTAGGTTAATATTAGTTGTGAAATCATCTAACTGTGGGCAATTCACTATTCTAGCATGAAAAGTAATTTGTAAAAGAAATATACAGATTTTGCATTGCTTTAACCCAAATGAATTTTAAAGTAGTTGAAATCAAATGAAGAGTCGGACAATCGACTTGCTGCTTGCACACAATTCAAACCAAACATTTGGAAGCACATTTACATGTCTGGCTGTAGCTGAGCATGCAAAAAATGTTTGCTACAAATGGTCGCGGGGAAGAATGTCCATGTTCAAATCTCATTAGACGGAACATTTAATTTTCAATTTCGGTTTTTCTTAATTATGAATAAGCATCTGTGAAGTGCAGAATGAAAGCGTAATCAAAGGACTGAATTTAAAGTGCTTCAAGCCAAATGCGTTTTAAAGTAGTAGAAATCAAATCAGAGTCGGACAATTGAGTGATGCCTAGGACATTGCCATGCTAAAGTCAGATCTTCAACTAGTTGTGGTGGGTAAAAAACTAGTTGAACATCGATATTTAAACTAGTTTCTTTCCGTACTGGGTGTGAATAGAATCATATCGCAATCGACAGGTTGCCAATATCCGAATATTTATTTCCAAAAGCGGCGAATCTGCCGGCGCACGCCATTCCCCTTCTATTTCTCTACATACATACTTATGCACATATGTATGTATATTCCGTGTATCAGCACACATGTAGTGGGCGATAATTTTAGTTACGTTACAAATGCCCGCAGAGACTTCCATACGTATACATATAATCTATTATTTGTGGTGATGTGTGTTCTCTGACGATAAAAGCATAGCCAAATAGGCCGCTTTGGTCATTTCGCCAGTGTGACCATTTCATATCGGCAGTGCACCTTAGTGATGGCTACTCGGAGCTGGGGGCAAGGATTGTGAGGTGTCAAGATAAATGAGTATACTGCTATGCAGTGGTCCCCAGTGCCCACCAGAGGACAAAA
>NW_016169156.1:6926-13914 GCF_001687245.7 Rhagoletis zephyria
CCCCCCCTAAATTTCATTCTGGTTACGCCGATGTATGCATGCATGTATATGCAATTAAGTAAGGAGAGAAGTCTAAGCTCGAGATCTAAAAATCATGTGTACGTATTAATTCCGTTTTTCACCTTTTCTGTAAAACACCTACATGAATAGATGGGGTGTATTTTCCAGATTCAGTGGAACGAAGTTTGATAGAAATCTATAACGCTGTTACCAAGATAAACTTATGTAGTTATAAGTATGTGGTGCCACGCCCCTTTTCCCGAAATATATAATAATATTATATTTTGTTAAGATATTGTTGTATGTATTAATTTGGAGTGAGTAGGCGTCCTACGTTTTTGAAATATCGAAGTTCTCGTATTTTTGAAATTTACTGTAAACGGGCGTCGTTTTAGTCCGATTTAAAAAATTTCCAACAATTGTATACATTGTATATAGGAGTATAAAAGGGCGTCTCTCACGTTTCGCAAAAATTTGTAATAATCTTATTTATTGTTAGGGAATTATTGCAAACATCGATTTTGGGGGAAATATTTCCTTATGGAAGGTGGGCGTGGATACTGTTAGATTTCGATAATTTGTAATCATTTTCCAAAGTCAACAGCTGTAAAAAGTTTTGGCATAGACTGATGAAGTGAGACACAACTAAATACCACATGAGCATTTTCACAGAATGGTCAACCAGGGCCGAGAACTAAAATGAACAATCAGTTGTATGGGAGCTATAAGTTAGAGTGGACCGATTTTGACGGTTCCGACAAATGATTAATACATTATAAAAATACACTTGCTTACCAAATTTCAGTCGGATATTTCTAAAACTGAGGGAATAAATTGCGTTCAAACAGATAAACAGATGAACTTGACTAAATCGACTCAGCTCTACGTTCTGATCATTTTGGCAAACATTTATATGGATCTATATATATTCTTCTGCTGGTTCATGAAAGGTATAAAAAATGATGGAAAAACCGTACGTTCGCGACCGGCATTTAAGCTTATAAATAAGAAACTAATAGAGATATTTCAACGCGAAATGAGTTAGGAGGAAGTAGCTTTATTCCACTTTAATATAAAACTAATCACTTTAGAAAATTTGCAGCCAAAAGCGAATTCCATTATTATTCGTACGTTTGTGACCGAATGTTTATTGCTAAAATATTGAAAAATAAAAATCGAAAGATCATCCCTTTTGCACCAAAGAAAAAATCTATAAAAATTTATTTTTTTCTTGTTATTTGAACATCAAAAACGTACGAACGTACGGTTCGCGACCGTTGGGAATGCCCATATAGGTACATATACTTTATTTTATGTCGTCCTGCTTCCCTGGAGTATGTACTGCATTAATGTTATTTGTTTCGATTCCTGTGCCTACAGCTAGTGCTGAATGATCATTTTCGAAACTAAAATTAATAATAACCTATTTGAGAAACTATATGGGACAAGACAGGCGACCTAACTTGGCTATTCTGTCTATTGAAAATTCTATGGCTCTATTTTTAAACTTTGATGATGACTCTTTTGCGGAACAGAAAGCTCGGAGAAAAGAATTTTAGTAATACATTCGTATCTTATCGGAATTAAATTGCTTTTTCAGCATGCTCTGGAAAATAAAAGTTATTAGATATTTAACTAAAATGCACACATTATTAATAGTGTTGGCTAACTACTTAAGTGGTTTGTTGAAACTAAAGTAAAACATGACGATTTTTACTGGGAGTTTCCATCCAAAGAATTTGCCACGGGCCTCAGATGATATAGTTACGCCACTGGTTACAAACAAAGTTAATATTTGTACCCTTATGCACAAGTGCGGTCGGATATAAAAATTTTTGATGTTTAAAATATTTGTAAACATTCCGTGGTTACAGATTTTTAATTTAAAAGCTCATTTAATATTAACCAAATATTTTTGGATACTCAGTCTTAAATATTTAAAGTAGGTAAATAATGTTTTAGAGCTAATTTTGAGAAAAAATTTCCGCGGAAGATAGGCTAGTTTAGGTTACGAATATAACACCCACAGCGTTGCCAGATACGTTTACGACCTATAAATTAATACTTTCACGCAATGTTAAAGAATACTGCTGTTCCTTTAGCGCATTTCAATAGAAACGTTGGTCCTTTGTCGATTGCAGCTGTACCTTGCCGAATAACGCGAGCCTTTGGCTGCTGAAGGCTGGACACACGCAAATTATATACTCCATGGTTTCCTCTTGATAGTTACATTTCCTAAATTTTTTGTCCTCTATTAGGCCTAATTTAAATGCATGTGCCCTAAGCAAACAATGCCTTGTTAGCAATCCAATCAGGAGCCTCGAGTCTTGTTCTTGTTGATATTAGGAAATCAGTACGTTTCCTATCGTATGAATTGTACATAATTTTTGCAAGTCTGCAACCCTCAGATCTTTACCAAAGCCTATCTGCTTGGCGGTACATGAGCAGATCTTGTGATCTTTTGATTCCCCCAAGAGGAATTGGTATATTCATCACTAGTGAGGCGTTTAAGAGGACAGCCTCCTTGGCTAGCTCGGCAGCTCTCTTATTACCTTCCACATGCTTATGCCCTGGGACCCGATATAGGCGGACGGTTTTAGCAACAGCTTAGTCTTCTTAAAGCCTCCTTACAGTCCGCGACGGTGATCGAATTTGTGTCATATGAAAGTAGAGCCTTGCCGGCCGCCTGACTGTCTGTGTAAATGTTTAATTGCTCGCTCGTCGGGTTAATTTGATGTAGTATCTCTTTTCCGCTTTTTTTTTGGAAAGACCTCGGCTTTATAGATGCTACAGGGATCTCATAGCCTAAAGGACTTTCGTCCGTTTAGAACCGTCTATGTAGACGTGCATCATGTGTTGATAGAAATATATTTTTATGACTTTTGCGCACTTCTAGCCAATGCAGCAGAGCGGCCGCCCTGTAAAATACGATTTTGAAAACTATGTAAGTGTTAATGACGCTTTGGAACTTTGCTTTGATTGACTCAGTAAAAAAAGCTGTCGCTAATAAGATAAAAAAATATTTGGCGCTCACACTTTTGCTAAGTGTGTGGCCGAGCTTCTCCTCCAATTTGTGGTTTGCGTTTAAATGTTATAACTAGAGCGGATATTTTAATGTAATATTATTCGGGCCCATTTAAATATGCTTTTAAAACAAAATAAAATCTGCATTAAAATATGCATTTAAAAACGACCCAGACCGATAGTAACTAGAATCCCACCAGTCCGTAATCGGCGAAAAGTGGTACCTTTAAAAAACTATTTTATTTCACTTTTTTAGCAAAAGGGATGCACAACGAATTAGATTTTATCTGTCGAATTTAGATCTAGTTCGGAACTATAGAAAAAGGGATGCATCGGAGGGCCTCTTTACTTTACATAGATATATGTTTGGCGGCTTTTCGTTCAAATCTGGAATCTAACAGCGAGCACCTCTGCAAACTCAGCTACAGCCAAAGGTATGTGAACGTACATTTCTTACAAACATTCAGACAGATTTAATTTCAAATCGAAAACCATTTCTTTGAAAATAATTAAAAATCACACGGAACACACGGAAAACTTAATAAGATTGAAAAAGTCATTGATTTCGTCTGTCGATTTTAGAACTGGTTCGGAGCTACAGAACTGAGGACTGTTTCGGAACTATCGAAAAAGGAGGCAGCGGGGGGCAATTGACACTTCCTAAGACATCGCAATTTCAAATTCCCCAGTTGCTAGCATGCAAAAGAGAAATAACACACACTAGTCTTGGTTCTAAATTCTCTAGTACACAACCAGTTCGGCACTATATAGATGTCGCACGCTGCAAATTTTTCGCAATAAGGCCCCGTCCATCGCATTTTCTGTACTGTGGTGATGACAGCGCATGGTATTCATCTAAGCAAACCAGCAACTGGATAGAGGCAACTTTCATTTCGTTTATTGAGAATCAAACATTAAGCCTAAACGAGATCTCGGAAGTGCAAAACCTAGATCAAGGCTACTATTGAATTCAATGATGGCTCTTGCAATGGTGTCAAAATAAGTAATTATAACGTCGTTTAAAGTGCAAAACCGCGTATCAGCAAAATGCAAAACTGCGTATGTGAACTTGTAGAAATTATTTTCTAGAGCGCAAAAACACTCATATTTTAAAATGGTTCTCTTTTTTATAAAGCAGTTGCATTTCTGGCTAGTATATTTCAGGACGAATGGATAAGGATTGAGCCAAGAGCTTGTGTGAGCAAATCCAATTTTTGGCAGCCAATGTCAGTTACGTGGTTTTGCACTTTAAACGACGATAATTACTTTTAATTAGCTTCAAATGAAATGGAAACTGAAAACGTAAAGCTTATCACCTCGCCGTAGTTCCGGGCCAGATATGAGATCAGCAGTGATATCATAAACAAAAAACAGCGATTAAAAGATCCATTCGATTCAAGTGACTTTGGTTCAACATTAGATCTGTTTTTTTCCTTACGGGTCCAAAACTCAGTGCACAATCAATTGCTCGGACCCCTTTGAAAGATGTTCACCTTCATAGTGAGCCCCTTTCTCCAAGAAAACAGACGCCCGCTGGTAGCCGAATCTATCGTGATCCCTTAAACCGAAGACTTCTCTCTTTCTGCCGAGAACCAGGGCTTGATACAAGTTGATTACCGCATCTCGTACATGGTTTACTCACATTGCCAAGAGTGCTCGAACGACAATAAGGAGAGAAAATACTCTCTGGACTTATGAAAACCGGGAAATGGTTGAGAAAAAAATAATTTTACCTTCTGTTACTAACATTAGCACACACAAGGGGTGGGTTTTGGGGTTCAAACACCCCCTAAAGCTAATAACCTGAAACACAAACTGTATCCTAAAGCCAGCTCTCAAGAAAAATCACAAGAAATATTTTTTATTATAAAGCACTTTGCTTTTGCTGTAAATTTTCTTGAAGAAATAAATATACGAGCATTTTTTTCTTGAGAGATGCAAATTGATTTAAGAAATTTTGATAGAAGAAAATTCCTATTCCATTTCTTGTGCGCCATTTTATATGAATTTTTCGTTTTTTTTGAGAGCTCTTAAAAGTTTAACTGCGAATGAAACCTAAAAATATACAATGCATACTCACTTACTGAGCCTAAAAGAGTTTACAACTCCTTAACAAGGATTCGAAGATTTAATTTGCCCACTGCGAATTCGTTCCACCAAAAATTGCCTACATAACAAAAATTCAAGTTCATTTAATTTTCNGTTATGCGTTAGCATACTATTCCGACGAATTGATAACCTACCCCTTTTTTGAAGTCGGTTACAAATGTTTGAGTTTTTTGCTAATTTTATGTAAATAAATGCAATTTATGAAACTTCAAAAAGTTTATTTATTTATTACATACTGTACATAAAACTTGCATAAATGTACTTTAATGATCATTTTATCTAAAGCGAATTTTCAGAAGTATAAACCCCTCCCAAAATATATTCCTGGGTGCGCCCCTGGTTACTAACATGAATTTTACAACTCGGTTACTAATATCGGTCCCTCAGACCGAAGTACAGAGAATTTTAATTTCTTAACAATAAGTACATGTGTTTGGATGGTATATTTTACTCTTTAATTTAGTTTGTGTTGCAATCAACAGTAAAATTAACATGACATAATCAAATAACAGAATTTATTTAAATAAAACATACTAAAATAACACGCTAACAAAAGTTCGAGTAAAGTTAAAAAAGCTCAATTCTGTTGTACAGAAATCTTTAAGAAGGTGTTCGGTCTATGAGACCGCATTTTAGTAACGGAAGGGTAAGTGTTTTTTCAAAATACGATTCGTTTGTTACTAGCATAAAAACGAATGAATATAAAATGCAAAAAAAATGTTATTGGCATATTAACACTGAGAAAAAATCAACTGAAAACTGGAGAACATTACCAAATTTAAACTTGAAAAGGAATTAAAGTGATTTTTGATTGAATTTACATTTGCTTGGTTGATATTTTTAATAATGATTCCACGGTAAAAATTTCGGTTTTAATTTTAAATTTTTTGGACTACATATATGACCAAACTAAATATTGTTTCAAATACAAACCTTCCAAGTTTAAAAAAAGAGAGCACATATGCTGGGTTTAGCATTTAAACAGTTCGGTTTTGGTTTGATCTTTAAACAAATAGGGAATATATTTGAAACCACGAACTTTTTGGTTTTAATTTTAAACCACTCATAGCAAAACATCATTTTCTCGGCAGTTTGGACTAAAAATTACTTAAAACGGTTAACTGTTTAAAAAGTAAACTATAAAAGATTAAAAAAGGCAGCAGTCCCAGCTCGGTTTAAAAATTAATCCCAGACTTTTGACCGTGTTGGTAATATTAAACACAGTTTTGTTTACATTAAACAAATTTTTGTTCGATCTTTTCGTCTTAAAACGCGTATGTTCTGCACTTCCCAGATGCGTAATTCGGAGATACAAAACTAAAATAATTTAAGTTATTCTAACGCGTTACCTCTGACGGAATCTGAGCCCGGACCTTCTGAAAGTTAGCAAATAACATCAAGAATATCTTTACACTCAGCTACAGCTGGTGAACTTGAATAAGTTTTCTTCGTCATTTGATGTTGTTGTTGTTGTTGTAGCGGCTACAACAACCCCGCCCAGATTGGCTGATATCTCAGTCGTCGTCGTCGAGTTCCACTAACGGCAGCCCCAAGAAGCGTGCAGCCTCTATGGGGTCGGCCCATATGGACGACGCCGTTAGGGTTGTGGGGTTTTCCGGGCATGCGAAGAGATGTTTCGAGTCGTGAGGGGTCTCTCCGTATGCCGGACATTTGTTCGGCACATCCGCATTTAACCTACTCAGGTAGGAATTTAGCCTGCTGCAGTAGCCAGAGCGAAGTTGGGCTATTGTTGTTCTGGTCTCCCGAGGCAGATGGAGCTCCGTCGCGTCAATGTCCGGTGTTTGTGTGCCTAGAACGGCATTCACAGGTCTTGAGTCTACATAACTCGAGACTG
>NW_016169156.1:16070-17917 GCF_001687245.7 Rhagoletis zephyria
GGCATACACAGCAGGTGTAGGTTTCTGGCCCTGGGTTTGACTCGATGCCAGCCCTGAGTAGGAGAAAACGTAGCGAATGTAGCCCTATGGACGAACAACTTCTGAGATACTTCGCCGACCTAAACGGGGTTAGATCGCCGAAACAACAGCCCTTGGTCGGGTAAAACCCGAGTCATTCCGGTACGTAGAACCGGCTGTCGTGGGAACGTTCGTCATTTGATCGTGTTCTTCACTTTACAGACGCTTTTTCGTAATTAAGGAAAACAAAAAAAAAAACACAAGAAACACCTGCTGGATGCTAACAAATAATAGCAAGCAGCTACAGCCAGAAACACAAATGCGCTTTCAAATGTTCAACTTCAATCAGATTTCTTACAATCGGTGTATTTATCATGAAAAAATCAAACAATACCTTGATTTAAAATACTATTGTACTTTTGGCTCAGTGAACTTTTCCCTCCTCCCGTACATTAGATCCTGGCTACGCCCTAGCAAAAAACGCAGATCCATAATTTGAAACACCTTTAAACAAGGTCAGGGGGATTCAGCGAAATGTTAAACTAATTGCAAACTGATGGTCTGAAGCAAGTTAATTGAAAAACAGAAGTATGGTATACAAAGTTTATTACAAAAAAAAAAACAGGGTTGCATTTGTACTGTATGAAATGATTGAGAATTACAGGGCTATCTATATAAGTAATTCATTTCTTCAACACTTTCACTGAATTAGATATCTTAGAACTTTTAGTTGCTCATGCCTTTCATTTACATACATAGTAGATAACTTCATTATCGCTGTGGTGTAGTGGTAATCAGTGCGCGCTTCCACTCCGCAGGCCTGGGTTCAAGCCCTGGTCAAAGCAACATCGCAAAAAATATATAAAAAAGGTTTTTTCTTAACAGCGGTCGTCACTCGGCAGGCAATGGCAAATCTCCGAGTGTATTTCTGCCATGAAAAACAGCTTCTCATAAAAATACAATCGCCGTTCGGAGTCGGCGTAAAACTGTAGGTCCCTCCGTTTTGTGTGACAACATCAAAGCGCACGCCACAAATCGGAGGAGAAGCTCGGCCAAACACTAACATATTTGTAAGCACCAATCTATTATTATTATTATTATTATTAGATAACTTCATTACATGCATGTATAATTTGCAAATATATTAATTCATTCCATTCATTTACATTTATCCATTAAAAATACTACTTATGGCCTTTAGTAAGAATATCTGCTATCATTTCGTTAGTGGGCTGATACTTTATTCTACAGCTTTATTTTCTATCTGTTGAAGGAGAAATTATGCTTTAATATCAATGTGTTTAGTGCGCGGGGAGTAGTTGTATTGCGCCACCAAGATATCACTTTTATTGTCACAATACAAAGACNGAATTTATTTGTCAAATATTTCAATTTTCGCGCAGTGATGCCTTTGGTAAGAATATCTGCTATCATTTCGTTAGTGGGCAGATACTTTATTCTACAGCTTTATTTTCTATCTGTTGAAGGAGAAATTATGCTTTAATATCAATGTGTTTAGTGCGCGGGGAGTAGTTGTATTGCGCCACCAAGATATCACTTTTATTGTCACAATACAAAGACAAGCAGTAGTCATCGTGTGGTATAAGNGCTTTAATATCAATGTGTTTAGTGCGCGGGGAGTAGTTGTATTGCGCCACCAAGATATCACTTTTATTGTCACAATACAAAGACAAGCAGTAGTCATCGTGTGGTATAAGCTCGTCTTCCAATGTTTTCAGCCAAATGGACTCTTGGATAGCAGCAACTAAAGACGTAAACTGTATGATGTAATGTGGAACGATTTTCCGTCATCCCTTGTCAAATTTGGT
>NW_016169158.1:0-10340 GCF_001687245.7 Rhagoletis zephyria
GTCAAGAAATAATACAGTTTCCATAAAAATAATGCAATGGAAAAAAAAAAATTAAAGAAACTCTAAAGAGGCATTCAAATTAAAGAAAATTAAAAGTAAATTTTTTATAATTTTTTAAAAATATATTTTACAACCGTTGGGCAAAATTACTCGACCAATTTTGGCCGAAACCGAACCCGAACTTCATGGCCGAACCCAAATACTCGGTCGGACACTTTTTCTAACTCTATAAAAATTGAACTTAGTAGGCCAAAATCTCGAAAAAATTATGTGATAGAACAAAACTGAGAATGCAGTTTATCTGCACTGCTTCATAGCCTCATCTATCTTTTTTTAATGTTTACCTTACTAAAATGTTATTGACTGATACAGACATCCTTGCATCATTGCACATACGTATGAATTACGAAAATACATATGTATATATTTTTACAAGATTTCGGGAAAAATTATTTTGAAAGTGTGGGAATCGTAACCTAACTTTGCTGTGATTTTTGGCTAAATATTGGTGCCAACTTCCCATATAAAAAATATTTCAAGAACGAAAAATAACACTGAATATGGCACAACGCCGAAACTGGTTTGTCTCCAAACCAGATTTGACAAGGGATCACGAAAAATCGCTCCACAATACATCATACGCCTATCCGGCACAGTGGTTCCGCTTGTATGGAACAACGGGTTTCTCTGAAACTAATTTATATTTCGCAATAAAATTTGATACACATCTTTATCCAGGCTAGGTTGGTAATGAAAATGGCTGAAATCGGGTCAAAACTGCGCTTGCCTTGTATATAACGAACGGTATTTTCGGAAAATATGAAAACTGCGATATTCAAATAAATATATAGAAAGAGCAAGAAATTGCGATTGTAATAATTTTTTAAAATTGGCGTAGTCAATCCCACTTATAATGAAATATGCCTATACATATTAGTAACCGTCTAACCGATTTCCTCTAAACTTAGTACAGTCGTTACACTCAAAAAAAAAAACTTCTCTTAATTGAAGAAAAACAGCAATCAAAATGAAGAAAAATGGGAACGAAATAGCACTAAAGAAGTTTTATCCTCTTTTCATGCCCAACATTTCTTCAAAATGATAGATTACATCCACGGTTTCATATTTTCATGTACGTTTTTACACATTCCAAAGAAAACTTACTCATACGGGAGAATTTTTTACTCATTCGGAAGAATTTTCGACCTTAAAGTAAGGAAAGTTTTTCTTTGATCCAGAGATGGATGTTTGGTTCAGTGTACTGTTAGCCCCCACATTTTTTGAAATCGAACAATAACCACGCTGCTACTAAACATGTAACGGTATTTTTGAAAGATACAAATTCTTCGATATTTTTTCTTTTTGTTGTCTTATTTGGCAACACTATGACATTTTTTATGTACTACATATATAGAAAAATATACATATGAGCAGCAAATTCGATTTTTATTAACAAATAGATTTTTATTTAAAAGTGTATTTGAGCAATATTTTAACTAAAAACAAGAAAATCAATTCATGTAAACAGGGTAATAACCGTACATATTAACATTGAATTCATAGAGTATGTAAGCAAAATTATACATATTTGAAGTACAACAACCCATACAGTAACTCAAACAAGTGTTCAAAAAACAAAAAAATAAAATTAAACAGAAATTAATTAAGGGCAAAGTACATTTGGCTTAGAACCGATATAAATAATACGCCTTTTTATAAATACTGGTAATTATTTTTTCAAATAGTAGTAGTTACCTTTATCTTGAATTTCCATCACAGAGTTGCTTGAATAAATTTCCCGTTTTTTCATAAAATCAATATAAAATGTGAGAAGTAATTAGTCACTGAGAACACGATCTTCAATAAAAATATGTTTGGCCAACTTTCGAGAACGAGAAAATAATCTAAACAACTTTTTATCGCGAAAAAATTTACACTATAAGGAAGTGCCACGAATAATGACTGGCTGCCAATCAATCACAGATTAGAAAATGTGCATGTTTTTGAGTTTTAATCTCCGACGAGAGCACTGTGCCTTGTCGGCAACACCAACAACGAAAGTGAGATATTTCGAAGTTTCGAAAACGTGAAAAATTCATCCAAAAACGGTGCATATCTTTATGGCAATAGTTGCTATTTTTGAATTAACTTTATTACTTTACAGTAACTTTCATTTTCAACATTGGACCATATGCATAAAACCTAAGCAAATGGTTTTTATTAAAATTGCATACCTTTTACTCGATTTGTTCAAATAAATTTAAGTGAAAGGTATGAAATTTTAAGTAAAATTAATTACTTAGTTTTTATGCATACGGCCCATTGTGTTTTAAAAAATTATTCATTTTTTTAATTTTTTGTGTTTTTTTTAGTATTGGTTTTTTACTTACATATATACGATCGATATTGACCTTTCCGCTGCTTCATTGGCGTTTATTGATTTTGTTGGTTACTGTTGACGCTGCTTAAATTCAAGTTAAATATTTACGTCGATAATAAGTATTGTAAAACAATGAAAACTGTTTCCTTGTAACCCATAATGAGATTTACATATACATACATATATTCGATCGGTCAGCAAACGAAACAGTAGTATGATTACATACATACATAAATTTATGTACTGAATTTATGTAGATACATACATTTATAAATGCATAATACATACATAAGTGCATACGTGTTACAACATGTAAATATGTATTCATACTACGGTTACATACTTATGTATGCAAGCTCATACTGTGGTGGATTTATTGAAGTTTCCGAGATACTCCTGACGTCCATTGTGCAAAATTATTCAACCGTAAATACTGTAGCCAAATACTTGGGGTCGCATTAACTCCTGAGACCAGTGGCGGATACACGATTTTATTTGGGGAGGGGCGATTGCGATCAACTTGGCAAGTAACGTTAAATTACAGGCATCTAACTTGATTCACAGCGGAGTGATCAACCACAACGGAGCGACCAATCGAAGCTATATGACCTACAAGCACCCAACCTGCTTCAACTCTCATTTATTTTTCACGCAAATAGAGGTTCTAGTAATTTTTATGAAGTGCGAATTAAAATGTTTTGTGATATAATTTTACTTTAAGAAAGTTTCATAGTGTGAATTTGGTGCAAGGTCCATTTACAGAGTCCCCTGTAATAATACTCTTTTTTAAAAAAAGCCCAAGATAAAAAGGTATGCTTTGTTTTTATTAAAGCAGTTGGCAGGCAATGGCAAACCTCCGAGTGTTTTTCTGCCATGAAAAACAGCTTATCACAAAATCGCCGTTCGGAGTCAGCGTAAAACTGTAGATTCCTCCGCTTTGTGTGACAACATCAAGGCGCACGCCAAAATTCTGAGGAGAAGCTCGGCCAAACACTAACATATGTGTAAGCGCCAACCTATTATTATTGTTATATGTTTATATAAATAAACCTATTATTATTGTTATATGTTTATAATAAATACTTATTTTTTGCTTACAATATTTATCAAATGAAGGATGTAGTTAAGTAACTTAACAACTTATTATAATAATTTAAATTACAAACTCGATTTTGCGTTTTCCTTTTGGGAATCTTTGTATTATCCGTTCAGTGTCAATTTCAATAACTAAAGGCCAGTTTTTTAGTGGCAGTTTAAACTTAGATTAGTAAACTGAATTTAAAATGAACAACTGGCTGAAATTTGATTGGCTCATCTTAGTCTAAACCAACCAGCTCGGGCGCTTACACTAAGTTTAAACCACAACCGTTCATTGCTGCTGATTTTGGAAATGGCTTTTCGCTTACCTTATTTGTCTTATTTGTCCATCGTTCTGAACACACTTTATACGTCTCCAGTATTCAACCATAATGCAAAGTTAATCCTTAGCGTCTCATTTTATCTTACATACTTATCATTCAAAACCTTATCAAATTTTTAATTCCCAAAGCTTCTATTTACTAACACACCTTGTCAACAGCATTAAGCACAGCCTAGCACTGGCCCACATTCCTGAGGTGTGGCGAAGGCCCCGGGTTAATTTTATCCCGAAAGTATGTAAGAGGGATTACTCTTTCGCTAAATCTTTTAGGCCGATACGTCTCACCTCCTCTATTCTGAAAGTAATGGAGAAAATCATCGAATGTGAAGTCAGGTCTAACACTTTGAACGCGGCACCTTTGCGCCCCGATCAGCGCGCGTACAGCGTGTGCAGGTCCACAGACCGCTAAATGCCCTGACTACGGAAATACAAGGTGTGGAGAGATAGTGTTCTGTGCTTTCCTTGACATTGAGCAGGCTTTCGACCACATCCATCTGCAAATGGATAGCTAGGTTGCTACATACCAGCATTGCTGAAACCGAAGTCGGTGACAGCGTAGTACAACTTCAAACGGTTGCCGGCATGGAGAGGTACTGTTTCCTCTCTTGTGCGGTCTAGTTGTGGACGAACTCCTGCAGATGTCCGCGGCAAACTTTGCGGTTATTGCTAGACGGAAGTTCGCGAGTACCCTTTCCGGAATCGTTCAAAGATCTTATCTAGCAAAAAAATGGTAAGACAGCCATTGTCCCCTTAACCATAAAAATAATTCTTAAGGGGATAAGGAACTTTTCTTTGGGTGAGGTCGCGGTCAATGTCGCCACGGAAGTTAAGTCTCTGGGTATTACGCTGGCCCCCGAACTCCTGTGGAGGACTTCTTTTTGGTTGTTTGTGTTTGCGACAGGGCGGCTCTAGTACCCTTAGGAACCTTCTCAAACAAACATCCAAGCGCCATTAGTCTGTGCGCAGAGATTAAAGTTCTTAGTGGTAATCGAAGTGAGAGGATCATTATGCTAAGTGATAGTCAGGCGGCATTTATGATTCTCTCACCCTTCGAGGTCAAATCCTAATTGGTCCTGGAGCGCATAGAGAAGCTGAATGCCCTTGCTGAGAACAATGCTATCCAACTTATATGGGTACCACAGCTCAAGAAAGTCGAAGCCAATGTGGAAGCCGATCAGTTAGCCAGAATGGCTGCTGCCTCGACCACCACAGGATATGAGCTCCTCCTTGCGGTAGACCCCAACACGATAAAGAAATCGTTCAGAAAGGAAAATACCAAACTGAGATCGTTGATACATTTGTGTGTTTGTTGACATTTTGTGTTTAACAGCTGATTGTTGTTTGGTAAGTTTGATAAAAGGTTTGTTCCACACGCATAAGTAACTCTCTCACAAGTGTCAAAAATTTTTCAACCCGTGCCAAAACTGCCCACAGCGTGAAGAGCGCAAAACCCAACTTTTCGTGCCCAGAATCAACAAATCAGTTCTAAACAATGATTTTATGTGTAATTATCTTATATAGCTATTAAAAGTAGCAAATACCTACATTTCTGATCCTTTAGTGCTAATTTCCATTTTTGTATTTTGCAAAATTTGCTATCGGATGTAAACAAACAACAGCTGTTATTTCAAATTTACTTCTTGCACATTTCTGGCCGGAAGAAAAGTCCGGTCTGTTTCGGATCTAGAAGGTACTCACTCTCTATTACCCATTTTTCTAGCGTGAGGAATGCTTTCTGGGCTGTTGTGGGCACCCGCGGGCTCGTGTGGAACAAACCTAAAACAACCTATCTATCAATCTTGGCTGGTTAGTACAAATATAGGGTTGCATATCTCATATTTAAATAGCCAATATTGGCCATTTAAGTGCGGATTAAATGTATGATCTGAAAATGAATTTTTGAAGTTAATCAACAATCCTTAGCAGATACTCTTCCTACCTCCAGGATCTATTCTTAAATTTATAGAGTCTTTAGGGCACATTAGACCTACTGGTCGTAGTGCTTACTCTATTTATATCTATCTATTTAAAGCTCACATCTCTAATATCAACATTAGATCCAGAAAAAAAAACACTTTTAATTGACTAATTTATCAAGTTTTATAAGCCGCCTTTTTTTTAATTTTTGCTATATAAAATCAAAAATAATTTAAAGCTTCCGAACCACATAACTGACATATTGATTCTTTCATACGTATATGTATGTCCGTATATGTATGTATTTATAACTACTTTTTTATTATCTCCCACTCGTTCATTGGAGTTCACACGCTTACTCGAGATCACAGCTTGCGTGATAAAAGAGGAAACATGAACATTTTGGATTTTTTACTGTTGCCGCTGCAGCTTTGGCTGTCGACCGACAGACATTCGCGTATTTTGGCAATCCGTTTGCTCATATCTTCCAAAAATACGGAAAAAAAGAGTAACAACTTAAAACCAACTTTATGAGCAGCAATGATCATTAGTTACCCAACAGAATCCTCTTTGACGACCAATGAACTTCCGCAGACAATTAACACAGGGCCAATGGAAAGGTAACATGTGTAACAGATTACTTGCTTGCGATCGGTAGAAGCAGACGCTGGCGAAAGGACATATTCAGATGCATGCCGGCATGTATTTTTTTGTATGTATTTTATATTTACATAACCCAACACAAAATCGCGAAAAATCTTACAAAACAAGTACTCTTATTTATTGAAACACATTTTTTTAGAACAAAATTTGTATTTAAAGGGCAGATAAATTTTATAGCCTACATGAGAAAAGGGCTCTTACACTTTCACGACCACATACAAAATGCAAAATAAGTTAGTTTCCCACTGGGGAAAAGGACTACCGACCATGCAGATACAGTTTCTGGACTATATCCAATTACTTATAGCTTTATGTGGAGCTTCGCGCACATGGCCGACAACCCGTAGGAAACCTTGAGTCACGGCAGAAAGGTACAGACACAACGATAACTCGGTTTAACGATCAACTAAAGTCGGTAGTACTCGCTGTTTCGGATTGGGATGAAACCCTCTCCCTTTGAGGGCTAGGATTCAAGAGCATGAACCCTGAAATGTCCGAACCCTTATTGGGATAGGTGCCTTTGCATGGCTTGTTGATGTCCTCGGGAACGCCAAACCTCGGAAACACATACTTCCAAGAAATCCGATGGATAGAGGAAATTAGAAAAAACATGGGACCTTGCTACAAGTTTACTACAGTTGCCACAGAAAGGTGCGCGAATTCGGTAATAAAGAGGAAAAAATATGTGAGCGCAATGAGCTTGAGATCCCAGCCGATAGAAAAAACGGCCGAAAAATTTGGTCACAGTGACGGCTGCAGGACTTACCACGCCGTTGGAGAAGGAGTCTACGGCTTAAAACCCAGAAAGCTCCTCTTTACCAGCATGGAGCAAAGTAACATTTTCTTTCAGGCCGAAGGGGTTACACAAGGATTCATAGGCCCACGACTATATTAAACTGGCGATGTTGGCCTTAAATTAGTACCTATGTAGAAGTAGAAGGTCGGGTGGCTTCATTCCCCACACACTTAAAGGAGACACAATTCAGACTTCTGCCGAAGTGAAGGGTATCTAGGAGTAGTTTTGGATATAAAACTATCGATCGGCAATGTAAACAGGTTTTTGGCAAAAAGTGGGTTTATACTTCTATGATTAGACCCACCATCAGCTATGCGTCAGTGGTATGGTGGAGCAGACTCTCAATCAATATCGTGGGAAATATGCTTGCTAAACTTCAAAGAACGATTGCCGTGTGCCTTACGGGAGCTTTCTCTACAACACCTGGCGCTGCTCTTGACACACTGCTGCACTTACCGTCACTTTGTCTCTTCATACGTGGGGAAGCCTTAAAGACCACCTGAAGACTAAAAAGAAACGGATGTTGGTATAACACAGACTCTGGGTTAGGATTTGATTCACTTTTCTCTTGGGGGATAATCTTCGCTCTTTGCAATCCTCAAGGTTATGACTACGTGGTGGAAAATAGAGAAAGAAGTTTACGTGTCTGCAGTTACAGCCAAGCTGCACATAAAGCTTTGGCCAGCCCTCTAACTACTTCCAAACTAGTTCGTCAATGCAATTCTCGACTGAATTATGTTGGTAAACATAACGAGCTTACTTTACTCTGGATGTCAGGTTACTCGGTATGAGACATCTCAGAGTTGGCTCAGACCAGGTATTCCTCGGTCCACAACCAGTTATAGCACTCCCACCTTCGGTCACGGAAGCCAGATTTAAGTCTGAGGAATTTCGCTGCGGTGTGTTGAGCTCTTTGATACCCAAAAATCTGCTTAGGTTTATTCGTAAATCGTGCAGATTTAAAACCGAGTAAAAGGGACATGAAAACAGTTCAATGGACGGCTGATTCCGAAAAAACACTCAGGAATACTAATTAGTAATTACATACTGCTGGGGAAATGCTAACAAAGGTGAATCGCATGAATCAGACACATGTTGCAAATAGAAAATCGCAATGCCGAAAATTGGCAGATGCGTTTCGTCGCCTGTACGGCAAACAAAAGGTGATGCAAAGATGAAGGAAATTGGAGAAATCGAAGGAAGGAAACATTAAAGGAACAAACATGAATAAAAAGGATTGTGATGCATCAACGCATCAAACAACTGCCTTTTAAAATCTTATGTATGTATGTATTTATTTTACTTTATTTTCACTGGACAATAAATTTTGTGCGACAGGTGTTTAACTTATTATAGTATGTATTTATGTATGTATGTATGTATGTAAGTACAGCAGTAAACATTTGCTATCGATATGCACAAATGTATGCATGCATATATGTACATATGTACATATTTGTATGTACATACATAGTTGAGCTGTTGCATTAAGTTGATATTTAGTTACAAAGTTAACAAACCGTTCAAAATAAGTAGCCACGCAACGATAAGTGGGAAAGGATGAAAAGTAATGGAAATTATTTTTGCAATTGAATACGAGTACATACATACATTAAAAAACCATGTACTCCAATTTTGCTCCCACAATAAATTATAAAGATCTGAGAGAGAACATGCGGCTGTGGATTGGCTTTTTAGTGACACATATCATTGAAGATGATCCATTAAACGATGCGATACACAAAGGTAATAAAACCAGGGACGTGAACCAGGTGAAAAATTTGGTCGGTTCGGTTCAGCGGTTCGAACCGTTTTTGCACTTTTGGATTGGTTCGTCAACGCGGTTTTTTGGTCTTTAAACCGGAGTTTCGGTTCGGTTCAACGGTTCGAAAAACAAAAAAATAACGCGCAAGTTTAAGTGTCGAGTGTCAAGTGTAACAACGCGCAAGGTTAAGGGTCAAGTGTCTGTCAAATGAGATGGGTTGCCTTTACATTATATATTGTCACATGGTAAACAAACATGGTAGGTATTACAATGTTTAACAAAAAGAAAAAAAAAAAAGTGAGTACATTTATCTATTGAAAATTGGTTGAAACGAACCTTTAAACCGTTATGGAAAGTGGTTCGGTTTTCGGTTCGGATCAAACATTTGTGGAAAATTTCGGTTCGGTTAATGGTTCAGTTAATTAATAGAAAAAAGCGGTTTTCCGGTTCAAAACCGGTTCGGTTCAAAACCGGTTCACGTCCCTGAATAAAACGAATTACATATAAGTATGTGACTGTTGTAATTTAAGGGATGTACTACAGTACGGTATTTTATTACAAGCCTCGTAATAATAATGTAGTACCTTAGAGTTAAGGGCCGAAAATTTCACCAGAGAGTTAGGCGACTTACGGAAAGCTCCAAGGTCAGGGCAATCTCCTGAAAGAAAAATCATGGCGACCTTATAAGCGTTATCCAGAACGTACCTAAATTATGGATCGATCACTTTTCCACCCTATTGAATAGTAGAAGCACTGAAAGTAGTGGAGCATACGAGTCCGTACCCCCAGTCGATGATAATCGAGTCGATGTTCCACCGCCTGACTATGACGAGTTACCAATAGCAATTACGCTTTTGCAAAACAAGGAAGCTGCCAGAGCTGACGGCACACAATGGGACTACAACGGCCGAAATTAGTAAAAACGGGTTAGCGAATTCTGAAAAAGTAATTACGCAGATACATACTAGCAAAATATCCAGCTAACCCAAACCAAAAAGAATTTTGGAATTTATTGATTAACGCCCAACACTGCCAGATACCCGAGTTACTAGTATATACTAGATATAGCTAGATATCTAGCAGCCTTGGACACCTACGTCGTTTAAAATACAAAACCCCGTATCGTCTTTCTGCAAAACCGCGTAACTGACATTGGCTGCCAAAAATTGGATTTGCTCCTTATCTATTCGTCCTGAAATATACTAGCCAGAAATGCAATTACTTTATAAAATAAATAATATAAAAAAAACTTTTTAATGTACCACGCTTTTATAAATGGACTAAAAAGTAGAAAATAATACTTCTCAGTCCCATAGAATTTGTTTTGATAACTTTTGATTTTGAAATTTTAGCAAAAGTCATTATAAACAATCTATGAAATTGAAAATGAAAAACGTGG
>NW_016169158.1:10482-17913 GCF_001687245.7 Rhagoletis zephyria
GCTTATCAGAGAAATGAAAATGTATATAAACATGTCTCTTTATTGAACTGAGTTCTCATTTGTTACAGAAATTACCAGTGAACAAGTTTCATTTTAAATGTTAAAGTTTTGTAGTGAATTACAAATAAAAATTTAAAAAAAGAAAGCTGCCTTCACGAGTATTGGGAATATTTTATAGAACGAAGGTAAGCTTTTATATAATCATTCTCTATAGAATCTAGGCTCGATCCCTAGATCTAAACCGATTTAATAATAGAAACATGTTTTCTTTTTTTAAAATATACGTACATATATATAAATATATTCTATTTTTTCTATACATTTATACATAGACCTAATTTTATATATGTAAATGATCTTAGAGCGACGAGGGACACGCCTGGTGAGGGCATGTATCTGTGAGGAATCACACATAGATGAGGAGATAGGAGAACAGCCTCGAACACATTCTATACCTACTGAAGGTGTGGAATCACGTGGGCGTCCGATATTTTGTGATGAAATACCTACAAGTCCTCTTCCTATAGAAAAAAAAATGTTATAATAGAAAAAAATATTTGTTTGATATATTTGGGGGATCAATACTTGAAATTAAAACCTCGTGTTTTACGCGAAAAGCCAAAATTAATAATAAAAAATTAAAAGAAGTAAAAAAATAAATATAATGTTTTTATATTTATTTTAATAGGATTTGATATAAATATTTACATTATTCTCACTTATTACAATAATTGCATATTTTTCCTGCTTATACATCATCATAAATCACCATAAAGGTTGCTATACTACAATCTACAACATAGTTTTTGTAAAGTATAGTTAAAAGATGATTTATTTTGAAAAGAGTTTTCATCATCCCTTGTCAAGCTTGGTTTGCAGACAAAAAGGTTTGTAGTAACCCTGGTTGGTTTTCCATTAGATAATGTTCCATATCCTCACCTGAAATGCAAAAAGACGTAACAACATCGTAACTGAAATGGAAAAAGTCGTGACAAATATTTTTTTTGTTTTTTTCATAAAATGTGGGAGTTATAATTCGATGAAATCCATTATATCAATACAAAAATTGAATTTTGAATTTTTCATTAGTTACGACTTTTCGTATTTCAGCGACGAGGTTTGTTACGACTTTTTGCATTTCAGGTGACGATATACTCCTTAACATCCATTTCCATTCAATCTTCAAGTTTATCCAGAAATAACGGATCCTTTAACCACCTTTCTTTAAAGATATACCGCTCCATCTCCATACATGAATCCATGTTCATATTGTCTTCCGTTTTGAAGTAAAGCTTTTTCGCCTCCTTATTAAAATATATTTTGTTCATGTCTAAAACCTCATAACATAATAAATGGTCAGTCATTGGTGTAAATTGGCTTTCGGAATAATTTTTACTTGATGACTTTTGTTTTTATATGTTTCTATTTTAATGGAAAAGTGGATTTTTTAATCTTTTTATTAATATAAGATATCAAAAATTCTGTGGTGCGTTAATCATAGGAATAGCCATGACTTCCATCATTGCTTGCATAATAATATTAATGGCAAACTGCTGCTAAAGAACATATTTAAATATATATTGTAGTAATCTTGTTATACTTCATAATATGATTCAATTAAAACGCCAATGCTAGCAATAGAATAACCTTGATCTTGATTTCAATATTATTTATATAATAAGTATTTTAATGACAAGTTGATGATAACGAAACCCATATAAATATAAAAAATGCTAATAAAATAAATCTTTTTACATATATTTCACAATATGATGACATTAAATTTTATTATCAAGTATAAATTAAAATTTCATAATATTATAAAATTAAAAAAATAACCTTGAACTAAATGTTGTTGACAACCCTGCAAACCAAAGTTCCCGAAATCTTAACGAAATCTTTAGGAGTATCTGATTTCTGTAACGATTTTTTTCCGAATCTTCAAAGAAAATTATATGAAGTGGTTGACACGAACTCGTAAAGAAATTTCTGTACGAAAAATAAAGAAAATTCTGAAAGAAGTCTGTAAGAAATAGCATTATTTTCATTTCTTTACCGATTTTCTTCCGAAATTTCGTAAAAGAATGGAAGTGTGCGTAATTTATTTCATTTTAGAGAATTCGGCAAAAAATCGGATGGGATCTTTCCGAATTCTTTAAAAATTCTTTACGATTCAGAATGCTCTGAAAAAATGGTTTGCAGGGAAAGAATAAAATTTTAATAAATTTTTTTGTTCCTTATCCTGCTTATATATTTTATAATATAATTCAAGTCAAATGCTAATATCATAAACTGAATAACCTTGATCTTGATTTCGTCATCATCATCATTGTTTGTCTAATAAATAAGCATATTAATGTCAAGTGGACGATAACGAACCCACATAAATATATAAAAAAAATGCTTATAAAAATATGTATATATTTAAATGTTTTATTCATCTCTTTATACATATACATATATATATATACACTGCTGACTTGGTGAGAAAACTCATATTTTGATATAGGAAGCAGAGGTTATTAAAAATGCATCGTTTCCCAGGGTGCGGACAATATCCGGTTTTTAGCTTCAGGCGCTAAACGGTTAAGTAGTATATCAAGTAACATTGATGGGCCTTCAACAAGTACTGCTGAAAGTCTTATAAGCAACCTAGAAATAATTTTAGATTGCTCCAGTGGGAGCGAAGGCTCGTATGTAGAATCTGGAGACATTAAAAAATTGAAAATTAAAGCTCAATTGAAGGCCTATCTTAAAGAAAATCGAGCTCATCTCGGTGAAAATCCTCTCGATTGGTGGTTCCAAGTGAGCAATTGTTTGGTGCAGCCGGCTTTAAATACGAGCCTCTAAGAAATCACCTCATGGGAGAAAAGGCAGCAAAATTACTTTTGAACTTTGACTACTAGATTAAAATACTGTATAGGTTAAGCACCCGTTCAATGTTCTAATAAAATCAATGATTTAAGTTGATTATAGCTTTTTTAATGTTATTCCTAACATTCGCATTCCGAAAATTCGCATTCGCATTCCCGAATATGAAAAATATGACATTCGAAACATCCCTGATATAATCGTATATATATGTATTTCAGCGCACTTTACGAATCTGACGTATATTTCTAACGTATATATGTAAGTACCCCCACGGCTCCACCTTCTACAAATTCTGTTAGAAAAGCTGACAGACAGAAGACAGAAATGTTAGGTGGAGACAGCAAATTTCCACTGTTAAACCATATCTGTCTTGCCGAATTTCTTACCATCGCTGTCTTAACATCAGCTGTCATTTCGTAGTTTAACAACTCCGTTTTCACTTTACCGCGCCATCTGCATTGGTCACAGATCGATGTGATTGGCTTGATGCCATTTTGAAAGAGATCTTTTTAAAAAATTTTATTAAATTTATAAATTAAAATTAATCAAAATTTATTTTTTTTTTTAATTCTATTAAATTTATAAATTAAAATTAATCAAAATTTATTTTTTTTTAAATTTTATTAAATTTATAAATTAATTAAATTTTAAAAAATGTTTATTAAATTTATAAATTAATATTAATCGAAATTTATTTTTTTTTAATTTTATTAAATTTATAGATTAATATTAATTGAAATTTTTATTTTTTTTATTTTTATAAACATTAAGATTTAAAATTTTTAATTTTTCTAGTTAAGACAGCAAGTTGCCCACACGAGAAAACGGTGCAAAATGAAAACAGAAATTTGACAGATGTTAAGACACGTTTAGTAGAAAATGGAGACGTGGGGTACACTACGAATTTCTGACGTTGGAGCAGGTACGTACATATATACATATATATGTATGACAGCACACTTTTGCGAATTTCTGGCCTATAGTTCTGACGCCTATAAACACACTATGAATTTCTGACGTTGGAGCAGGTACGTACATATATAACTACATATATATGTATGACAGCACACTTTTGCGAGTTCTGACGCCTATAAACACACTATGAATTTCTGACGTTGGAGCATATATGTATATGAGCATTCTTATCAGAGGCACGCATTATGGCGGTTCTGAACTCAGATTTCTATCAGCAGCACACCTTGTGGCGGTTTTGGACACAGCATAGTAATGGCAATGGTATTGATAATGGCAATGGTAATGATAATGATAATGGTAGTTCATCGGAATATTTTTTTTTTAGCGAAAAGTTGGTATCTCAAAGGTGGTGTCTTACTAATTTGATTTAGTTCCGATCATTAACGGTACTCCGAAGTTATTGACGGTACTTTTAAATTTTTATATTAGCATTTANAAAGTTGGTATCTCAAAGGTGGTGTCTTACTAATTTGATTTAGTTCCGATTATTAACGATACTCCGAAGTTATTGACGGTACTTTTAAATGTTTACATTAGCATTTTGTAAGTCGGTTGTATTTTTTGTTTAAAAATTGCTTGTTATTATATTTTTTTGGCAAGTGACCTATCAAATTTAGCACCCCTAATGTTTGCAAAAATTAAGCATGAAAACTAAATTTCATTATTAATTACATACTTAAATCTTGTAAAATGGTTGAAAATCTTTCATTATCACCAATTGTAATTACAATCAATTTTACCTGTGTTTCCTCACCTCCGATCAATACAAATACGATGCCCCCATAACACGTCAACAGGTCTACTCTGTGTGTGTGTGCCTGGGCAATTATCAGCTGCACATTTGTTGTCTTGCTACACATTTATTGCATTGCAAGCTGTTTCCCTAGTTATATGTAGTTATCAACTTGCTGTTGACTCTTCTCCTGCTGTTAGTGTGATTACTATGTATGCAATCCATTGGCCATCGACATACAGCTGTTATTTTACAGGTACATGTACCACGCACACATAAATTAGGGGCGTCCTTATATTTATTCACTTTATACTTTAATATTTGATGACTTTGAGTATTTTCCAATTGCGTGGCTCCCAGTAAGAGTAGAGAGGTAGTAGACAAATACAGTTTTTGTGATTTCCGTGCAGCCAAAACTGTTTGGATTTTTTCTTCATGGTATATTTGATTTCCTGAAAGTGGTCGGACATACGAACTTGGTTTGTACATTTATTGTTTTCCACTTCTTTGCGACAATAACTTTTACCGAGTTTCCTAACTGGACTAGTCCAATGAACTCCCGATTAGCACGACATTTCTATACAATGTCCCTATTTTGGATCATATTGCTTTCAAGGTTGCTTGACTATCGAAAAAGAAAGTAGCTTCTTCGTCTAGAACCGTGCTGCTTAGTTAAAGACTAACCGCTGTCTCTATAGCGTAGATCTCTGCTTGGAAGACACTACAATCGTCCGGCAGAAGAAAGGCCTGTTTCATCTGAATGTCCTCCGAGTAGAGACCAGCTCCGGTCCTTGCGCCATCTTTGTACCATCAGTGATATTCTGCTACTACTACTGCTAAATCCCATATCTCATTCTTCTCTGGTCGGAAAGCATATAGATACTTTAGTATTGAAGTCCCAAACCGGCGTAATGCAGTCAGTACTGGTTACTATGTCAGCTTTGATTCTATTAAGTTGGATCCTATTGGCTTTGAGTCTGAGTTTTTGCACTTTTCCTATTACTTCCTTTAATTAGAGCTCTCCGCCACACTAAGGACTCATATGTTGCTATTGGTCTGATTAGTGGGTGTACATACCCTAGGTGCGGACGGTGGCAATCTGGCTTCAGGATAGTGCCAAGAGTCGCATACGACATGGCCAGTATTTTATGGAGCCTCGAAGCCTCATTTGTCTATTCTAGCGTTCCACAGAATCCTTACCAGGATTCTTTTTTTGCACCCCTAATTCTACTCTTGTATTTTCTAAAACTGATTCTATATTTATTCCAGTCTTCCTCACGTCAGCTACATTTCGCCTTGTTGAAGAATTCCCGTTTCGTTAATCTAAACTTCCCCAGTTCTTTGTGCCACCATACCGGTTCCGATTTTGATTGTGGTCCAGAAATGGGACGGGATAGTTTGAAACACTTGACAGAGCAGCTTTCAGACGATTCACTGCTAATTTAAAGAATTTTCCCCAGTCTTTTTGTGCTCCTTCTTTTTGTTCCCTTTTACCACCAGAAACATTCCCTTTGATTCCATATTGGATTTAGAAAATACAGAACAAACTATTGCGTTGTTGAGGCCGAAATAGTCTTCTCTAGCAATAAATAAAAAAAAATCGCACAATNTGTATTTTTTGTTTAAAAATTGCTTGTTATTATATTTTTTTGGCAAGTGACCTATCAAATTTAGCACCCCTAATGTTTGCAAAAATTAAGCATGAAAACTAAATTTCATTATTAATTACATACTTAAATCTTGTAAAATGGTTGAAAATCTTTCATTATCACCAATTGTAATTACAATCAATTTTACCTGTGTTTCCTCACCTCCGATCAATACAAATACGATGCCCCCATAACACTTCAACAGGTCTACTCTGTGTGTGTGTGCCTGGGCAATTATCAGCTGCACATTTGTTGTCTTGCTACACATTTATTGCATTGCAAGCTGTTTCCCTAGTTATATGTAGTTATCAACTTGCTGTTGACTCTTCTCCTGCTGTTAGTGTGATTACTATGTATGCAATCCATTGGCCATCGACATACAGCTGTTATTTTACAGGTACATGTACCACGCACACATAAATTAGGGGCGTCCTTATATTTATTCACTTTATACTTTAATATTTGATGACTTTGAGTATTTTCCAATTGCGTGGCTCCCAGTAAGAGTAGGGAGGTAGTAGACAAATTTAGTTTTTGTGGTTTCCGTGCCGCCAAAACTGGTTGGATTTTTTCTTCATGGTATATTTGATTTCCTGAAAGTGGTCGGACATACGAACTTGGTTTGTACATTTATTGTTTTCCACTTCTTTGCGACAATAATTTTTACCGAGTTTCCTAACTGGACTAGTCCAATGAACTCCCGATTAGCACGACATTTCTATACAATTCCCTATGTCCCTATTTTGGATCATATTGCTTTCAAGGCTGCTTGACTATCGAAAAAGAAAGTAGCGTCTTCGCCTAGAACCGTGCTGCTTAGTTAAAAACTAACCGCTCTCTCTATAGCGTAGATCTCTGCTTGGAAGACACTACAATCGTCCGGCAGAAGAAAGGCCTGTTTCATCTGAATGTCCTCCGAGTAGAGACCGGCTACGGTTCCTTGCGCCATCTTTGTACCATTAGTGATATTCTGCTACTACTACTGGTAAATCCCATATCTCATTCTTCTCTGGTCGGAAAGCATATAGATACCTTAGTATTGAAGTCCCAAACCGGCGTAATGCAGTCAGTACTGGTTTCTATGTCTGCTTTGAATCTATTAAGTTGGATCCTATTGGCTTTGAGTCTGAGTCTTTGCACTTTTCCTATTATTTTCCTATTACTTCCTTTAATTAGAGCTCTCCGCCACACTAAGGACTC
>NW_016169159.1:0-17913 GCF_001687245.7 Rhagoletis zephyria
ATTCCCACCATCAAAATTCATATAACGGACATACCAATGGTTATCATTTAGGAAATGGTAATGGCAGTACGAATGGTACTGCCAGTAACAGCGTTAGTCGACTCTCGCAGTCGACGGGAATGACCCCCAAAGAATTGTCGGAGAATGATGATCTGGCAACTTCATTGATATTGGATCCTCATCTGGGGTTTCAGACGCACAAAATGAACATACGCTATCGTCCGCTCAAAGTGGATAGAGCTCAGTTGAAAATAGTGGTAGATGACTTCATTGCAACTCAAAATTACGATGTGGCAGTGAAGAAAATTTTCAGTGGGCCATGGATTCCTCGAAGCTTCAAAAGTAAAAACAAAATAGCCTTCAAGCGCCTTCATGATCATGTAAGTTCGTTTTATAGATTTATTATTTTGTGCTAAATAAAGGTGATACAATTCCAATCATGCCCGCTATATTTGTTTTTGAATTCTTTATAGATTATACGTTATTTGCGTGTATTCGATAAGGACAGTGGTTTTGTTATTGAGGCCTGCTATCGTTACTCACTTGAGGGTCAAAAGGGAGCTAAAATTAGTTCAACAAAGCGATGGTCAAAGAATGATAAAATCGAATGCCTTGTGGGCTGCATTGCGGAACTATCCGAAGCTGAGGAGGCTGCTTTACTACATACAGGAAAAAATGATTTCTCCGTAATGTACAGCTGTAGGAAAAACTGTGCGCAACTGNGGTCAAAAGGGAGCTAAAATTAGTTCAACAAAGCGATGGTCAAAGAATGATAAAATCGAATGCCTTGTGGGCTGCATTGCGGAGCTATCCGAAGCTGAGGAGGCTGCTTTACTACATACAGGAAAAAATGATTTCTCCGTAATGTACAGCTGTAGGAAAAACTGTGCGCAACTATGGCTTGGTCCAGCTGCGTATATAAACCATGACTGCCGGGCTAATTGTAAATTTGTTGCCACTGGGCGTGATACAGCATGCGTTAAAGTATTGCGCGATATTGAGGTTGGAGAAGAAATTACTTGTTTCTATGGTGAGGATTTCTTTGGCGATGGCAACTGCTATTGTGAATGCGAAACATGCGAACGACGTGGCACCGGAGCGTTTGCCGGGAAAGTAATAAAAGGAAATGTTAGCAGTGGTGCTAATGCTCTTGCGATGGGCTTAAGTGGATCATGTGTGATCGGTATAAATANTGCGAAACATGCGAACGACGTGGCACCGGAGCGTTTGCCGGGAAAGTAATTAAAGGAAATGTTAGCAGTGATGCTAATGCTCTTGCGATGGGCTTAAGTGGATCATGTGTGATCGGTATAAATACCCAGGATCCAAATGCAAGCGGCGGCTACCGCCTACGTGAAACTGATAATCGTATTAATCGTATCAAAAGTAGGGCTAACTCTACGAGTTCAATGAACGTAGACAATAGCGCTTGTACAAGTGCCCCATCAGCATTGATTGAAACATCAGCCGGTGTTCAGGTCAAGAAATTAGAAGGCGGATCGTTGGAAAGCGATAATGTTAATATTGAAAGTATGAAAAAACAACAGCCCACTGTGGTTGTGACACCACTGACCATGAAGGAACTGNATTTGTTGCCACTGGGCGTGATACAGCATGCGTTAAAGTATTGCGCGATATTGAGGTTGGTGAAGAAATTACTTGTTTCTATGGGGAGGATTTCTTTGGCGATGGCAACTGCTATTGTGAATGCGAAACATGCGAACGACGTGGCACCGGAGCGTTTGCCGGGAAAGTAATAAAAGGAAATGTTAGCAGTGGTGCTAATGCTCTTGCGATGGGCTTAAGTGGATCATGTGTGATCGGTATAAATACCCAGGATCCAAATGCAAGCGGCGGCTACCGCCTACGTGAAACTGATAATCGTATTAATCGTATCAAAAGTAGGGCTAACTCTACGAGTTCAATGAACGTAGACAATAGCGCTTGTGCAAGTGCCCCATCAGCATTGATTGAAACATCAGCCGGTGTTCAGGTCAAGAAATTAGAAGGCGGATCGTTTGACAGCGATAATGTTAATATTGAAAGTATGAAAAAACAACAGCCCACTGTGGTTGTGACACCACTGACCATGAAGGAACTTCGCCAAAAGGGTATGACTAAGTACGACGCCGAAATGATCATGGCCAATACCTACCAGCGTCATCATCATCACCATCATCAATCCCATAACCAAATTCTGCATCAAGATCCATGTGGAAAACAATCGGTAGACGGAAGTACTGCAACCAAAACAGGTGGCAACGGCTTTAACGTTGGCCGAGAGTCGTTGCGCAAATCAGCACGTGTTAACAGTACTAGTAGTACAATTTCTTCCGGTTCTGCTGAAGAACAGCCTGTCAGCGTTACAACTGCGCTTGCCCGTAATAGCAGTAGCGGCGGTGCCGCAGCAAAGGCGCATGCAACTACAGCCGCCGAACCAGGGTTTAGTGCTGCTGCGAGCATTTCACGAAGGCCATTGAGAAAAGGAGCTGGCAATGGTGTACCGAAAATCAACACCATCAATAATAAAACTGGCTACGTGACTCGTAGTAGTGGCAGACAAACGCGTTCGACAGCAATTGCGCGCTTGGAGGAGGCAGATGGTTTGGACCAACGGGAAATAACAGGTTTAAATGCGGCAGATCGCCCGATGGAGAATGAGAATGATGAAGACAGAGATGAAAAGAGAACTGTAAATAATCGCAAGGACGAACAGAACACACTTGCAATAGTTGCAACGAAAACTAACGATCGCCAGCGACACGACAAACGGACACGCACGCGCAACGGACTGACTCGTGTGACGGCGTCCTTGGGTAATAACATCGGTGGACGCGTTTTACGAAATCATCACCAACATCACTCAACTACACATCATAATGATGAAGTAGAATCACACACAGGCGTGGACGCGAAAGCAACTGCCACTGATACCCAAACGAATCGTAATAATTATAATAGTAACAATAGTTGTAATAATAGTGTTAGCTTAAGTAGTATTTGTAGTACTAGTAGTAATTGTAGTAGCGGAACAGATTCCAATCAGTTGGTGGGTGGGATTGGTGATAGATTGCCGGCTGGTATGCACTATCCAACAACAGCAGCAATGCAGAAGCCTGGCAGCTTGCTTGCAAATGTTACAGTTACTGACAATGGCGAAACTTTTGATGTTAGTAGCACAAGCTGTGTGCATGAAAAGAATAATATTATGCCGAGTTATCGCAAGAACTTAATGGGATCCTTTGAAGAAGCGTCTTTGGGCGCACCATGTATGCAATTGACAGAGCCTTCTANATAGTGTTAGCTTAAGTAGTATTTGTAGTACTAGTAGTAATTGTAGTAGCGGAACAGATTCCACTCAGTTGGTGGGTGGGATTGGTGAAAGATTGCCGGCTGGTATGCACTATCCAACAACAGCAGCAATGCAGAAGCCTGGGAGCTTGCTTGCAAATGTTACAGTTACTGACAATGGCGAAACTTTTGATGTTAGTAGCACAAGCTGTGTGCATGAAAAGAATAATATTACGCCGAGTTATCGCAAGAACTTAATGGGATCCTTTGAAGAAGCGTCTTTGGGAGCACCATGTATGCAATTGACAGAGCCTTCTTATTCGCGGGATGTGTCCCAAACTCAATTACAGCGCTCAACTCGTCGAAACCAGCTTCGCTGCGTCATTAAATCGACTTCGATGACAATGTCTATGAGTGATAATGGACCGCGTAAAAGGCGATCATCTCAGGGGATAGAACAGAAAATTTACGATAACGCCAATTGCNCTGCGTCATTAAATCGACTTCGATGACAATGTCTATGAGTGATAATGGACAGCGTAAAAGGCGATCATCTCAGGGGATAGAACAGAAAATTTACGATAATGCCAATTGTAACGGAAAAGGTGGATTCGACAAGGGTGTGGGTGGCAAAGCTGAAACATTCAATCGAGACTGTGCGCCTGTGCTTCCTCCCACTGCCATGGAAACGCTGCTGAAGACACCGGAGCGACGTTTGAAGCTTACGCTTCGAATGAAACGCTCCCCTATACTCGACGAAGTTATCGAATCTGGCACAAGCCTGAGTGATGAAAGCAGCAGTTTTAATGGCTCATTCAGTCGCGCATCATCGCATTCAACCGAACCTGTGGAATATGAGATTTTACGAATGGAGGGCATTTCAGAAAATGGCGTCGACTACGACAGTATTCCGTTAAAACGCAAAAAACGACACAAAAGCAAGGATCATCATCACCACCATCGGCATCGCAGTCGCCACCATCAACATCACCGCTTTAATGCGGATATATGTAATTCCCACGAATTGAATTCTACGGCCGCGGACTTGGCGACAACGCCCCCAGGCGCACCGGCTGCGCAGTCTAGTCCCCGCGCTGTGTTGCCAACGTCAACGACAAAAATTGGGGGGATTGGTGTGCAAACGCCTCAGAAAAAACGACTTCGTTTGATATTTGGTAATGAGACGCACACCATTGACATTCCAGCGCTTAGTGTGAACGATAGCCTTAATAATACAACTTTTGACACAAGTGGAAGTAGCGCCGAGTATGATAACGAAACGGCTGATGTGAGCTGATTCGATTGAGTCCAACACCACTATTTCGGCCGCAGTAACTCCAACCACAAGTACTGGTGTCAGCGCCAATACAAGCATAAGCACACGTGCGAATGCTTCATTGCTGGCAAATACCTCGTTTTCCACATCCTCAACAGCACCCACTGAGGCGGCCGTTTCACCGCAATCCAATTCCAATTTGAGTGCTGTGTTCATCCTCAAATTCAGCCTACGTCTCGGCCGGTTCCACAGCATCTGCTTCGACGTCGATGCCGTTGCCGTTGCGCGCAGGTCACGATCGGCAGGAACTCACAGTGCCCACAGCAGCTGCTATACCCCCATCCACCATCACATCAGCTGCTGCATTCACCGCTGTCACAACGACGCCTCCGAAAATATTGCTGGCACGTCAGTGGCGTCGAATACAGTCGTAGCTCCGCCATTGCTGCAACATAAACCATTTACGCTTATGCAGCATCAACAACACAACACTCACTCCGCGCCTGGCACATCCCAACTTCAGCGCATTATTTGCAACACCACGCTTGGCGGTGCCACCAGTATAGCAGGCATTTCAAAGCCTTCAGCTACAAGCGTCCAGTTGGCATTGGCGGCAGCAGCAATATTAACGGTGTTACAGCAGCGCTTGCACCCCCTTTGTTTCTTTCGCAGGCGAGCGTACCAAAACATACTTTTGGGTCATGCGCTCTTCTACCGCCTCCCACTTTTGCGCGCAATCTGACCGTTAGTGGTCATATGTTGCCAATGGGCGGCAGTTTAACTGCTACACACAATGCTGTATCGTCCAATGCATCGCTTTGCGCGCTGAATGCACATGTCAGTACAACGACACCTTTGACGGTTGGAACAACAACAGCAATGTCTAACGTCAGTGGTGCCGGCTGCAGTAGCACTGTAATGGCCAAAAAGGGGACTGATCTTATGAATTGACGTTCATTTTTGACATTGCACATTGCACATTGCACTGCTCATCGAGGTTTTCTGCTGCTGCTGCTGCTGCTGAAGTTGTGGCTGTGTTCTTGGCTGAATTGTGTCAAGAAAGTTAGGCGCGTTTCCGGGCGATATATCGTTTAATATGTTCTTGCAATAATTTATTGAAAAATGAGTGTAGTTTGTTTCTCTATGAATGTCTGTTTGTTGTAAAATATCTTCTTAAAAGCATTTTAAATTTAACGCAGCGGCAAATGATCAAGACCTGACATAGTGATGTAAAGTTATGGTGGAAAGTAGGGCGGAGGGCATTATACATATGTTCATTAGGATAAATTTGGATTCATAATGGTTAAATGTTACAAGTACGCGAATTCGCTCCCTGGTTTCTCTATTTCAAAATACATTTGTGAAATATTTAACAGGCAGGTGAAATGGAGGCTGTAGAGCAGGCATGGATGGCAGTGTAGAGTTTTGTTACTACATACTAAAATTTTTAGAATGAAAATATGATCATAATTTTAAGGTAAAAGTTTCACGTAAAGTTTTTTAAACACAAAGTTTATATAAATGATGTTTTAAATCGTAATTATTTCCCCAAACTAAATTATTGTATATTTTACAAAATTTTAGCCACAAATTTTCATTAGGTATCACTTTAATTTGCCTTTTTTTGAAATGGGAACTTAGACTGCTGGAACAACACTCCTTCAATGGGTAGATCCTTGTTGTTCCATAGCTTGAAAATTACTATTTAGAACTGTTCCAAATCAAATGTTTTCGCATGACTCAGTTGGGTGTAGATTGCTTCACAGAAAGTGGTGCATCTATAAATTTATTTCTCAATAGGATTTTCGTAGATATGAGTAGGCTTTTCGGTTTATAAAAAGCTAAACAATTGAATATATTACAACAGGCCACTTGTAGTGCTGCTGAAATTTGTATAGTTTTCTGGGCCGCTTTCACATATGCATGTATTTTGTAGGTCTGACCCCGTATTTCTCGGACTTTGCAAGTTCGCTGTAGTACGGCATCAGACCTTGTATGTATGGTGCCTCGCATAGATGATGTTGACCTACTTTCCTTTCTCCTTTTCTCTTTTGTTTTGCAGATGGAAAATGTATACAAAACTTTAAAGAAAAATATCTGAATAATTATAAAAATGAATTGAATTGTCGTAGTAGTGCGCCGATTAATAGTTTTTTAGCGAATTGTCAACATAATTTCGACAACAAAAACAACTACAATTACGGCTTTATAGGTCAATGCAGCAACTATAATAAGCAGAGTAATACTGCCGAATATGAGAACAGCCCGAAAGTTCAGCATACACTTTTTAGTAACCTCTCCAATAATATGAACAACAATGTTTGTAACAGTAATAATTGTAATTTGTACATGAACAATGAAATAATGCAAAAGTGTAGCAGAAGAGTAAGAAAGACCACAACAACAAATAATAGCAGCAAGAATCCTAACAATAACAGTAATTCAAGTAATTTAATGGTTAAGAAACTAAGAATAGAAATCAATCGAATTCAAATCATGTACCGCTAAATTGAAGAATTGCTTAAGATTAAAAAAAAAAAAATGTAAATGCTAAAACTTCGGTTGGAGCAATGCCGGCTGAGAAAGCCGTAAAAAATTCACTGACTGACAGTGCAATATTCAATTGCTAATGTTGAGTTGAAGCCCATGTGAACATGAATAAGAATTGTAAGAAAAATCTTAGATATGTACATACATATAATATGTAAAATCAAATAAATATACTGTAGCTAAAACATTTGTAATAAAATTCGGTTGTAAAACAGAATTTAACTTGTAAAATGAATAAAATGGGAGTAACGAGCGATTGTAGAAAAAAAAAAAATGAAAAAAGTTATGCAAAATAAGATATTTAAATACGCTACAAAAAGTGCACACAACGCATAGATAGCATCTTGGCAAATAGAAATAAATAAAAAATACACAAAAGAATTGAATTTTTTGCTGGATAAAAAGCTTAAGAATTAAAAAAAGTCTGTTTTTTCAAACGCATTAATGCAAAGTCCCAGTCTCTTTTATTTCTTAACCACAGGAGCTAACAGTCTCTGATTTGCACTACTTTATCAAAAATACATGCCATGATATAGGAATAAAATAGGCGGATGCTTTGTATTCATGCGTTTAAGAGGACAGCCGATGTTGCAAATACATATGTATTATTGCTGCGAATAACGATTTTGAATCAAGACGCCTTCAGTGGCAAACCTAACGAAAAATAGAAACAAAAAACTAAGCTGTTTATATACATACATATAATATAAAATATCTTATTCTAAACATTTGAAAAAACGTACATTTAAATTAATTGTGAAAAATACACTTACCCAGAGAAAAATTTGCTGTTATTCGCAATGTTCAATGATTTTGTAAAGACTCGCCATGAAGTGATGCAGTATGAGTTCTAACCCATTCGAAATCTTCGAGCAATTGAGACTTGCGTTTCAAGATTTTCTTGAGGCTTATCTAGCGTAAAAAAAAGCTAAGCCAAGGTTTACAACCCACAATTCACAGATTATCAAAATTAGCGAAACCCAAACGCGGTGTAAGATATAAAATATGCAAACAGGAAAATTAAATAATATGGAGTTAAATATAAGTTTGCTGCATTGTAAATAAATAAAAAACAAATTGTGTTCTTTCTATAAATTCTAATAAATAAAATAGAAAAAAGAAATTAAAATAACAAATTAAAAACTAATTACAATAAAAACTGATTTAAATACATTAGACCTCTAATAACTTAGAACATTATAATGGTAAATGTAAAATAAAAAATCGTGAAAATAAAATTGAAAAGCACTAAATAAAACAAATGTCGAGCGATAAAATATTAAAACAAACCTAACTTATACATCGCGTTACTCGTTAGTTTGTCCAATTGATTTAACAATTAAATCTTAGTAAAAATTTATAAAAATACGAAATCATCTGCATTTCAAAAAGAAAAATCTGATTTTAGCAAGTATGCTTAGTTAAATATGTATTTACGCTTGGCCAACATATAATTTAAGTTGATTTTACAATAATAGGTATAATATGTATGCTTGTAAAATATTAAATTGTTTTTTTTTTTTTGTATACATACATACGTACCCACATTCATCTCAATTAATTTTAATGCAAAAATAAGAACTTTTATTTTTAACTGCTATTTTAAATGCATTAAATAAAGTTTCATTAAATATTTGTATACATATATTAAAAAAATAAAAATAAAAAAATAAAAATAAAAAAATAAATAAACACAAAAATTAATGTGAATATGTGGTACACGTGGATGTCAAGTTTGACTATACGACAAGTGCACAGAATTCAGGGGTAAGTTTGAGTGTACATAAATAAATTCGATCACGCTATACTTGTAGCTGCATTGCACACATCGCACACCTCGGTCTAAAGTGGGATCAACTTAAAAAAAAAAATAGGACCATTTTTTTGCATAAATCAATGCATATGACTTACCTCCAAAGAATGCAAATATTTTTTTTTTGTTCATGATTATATACGCCAACTAAAAATCTACTGTTGTACTATCTGTTTTTGTATTATTTGCGTTGAATCTGTACGATCCACAAGCAGTTATATATCCTGATTGAATTTTGAGTTAGCTCACTTGAGATCTGGGTGTGCGATATGTGTTGTTATAAAATTTGAGGAGTGAAGTGCGGGTCTACGGAACTAGATCGATGATCATCTGCAACAGGAAGTGAGGGCTTCGACTACAAAGATGCCTCTTTTAGTGTGCGAGAGTTTGAAGATGGCACCTAAAAAGCCGGAAAGGCGGCTGTATCTCCGGATGGAGTTTGCTGCTGGTGCTTCCGCCGGGTGCATCCCAGCCAAATCTCTGCAGAGCATTGTATTGTAATCTTTTACGGGAAGCAGTCTATAGGCAGTTTAAGCGCAACGCTTATTTAGCTTGTTTTTACAGTCTACAAATTCCGCATATGTTAAGGAACGCTGCTAGACATACATACTTTGGGCATATATGAAACCTCGGTTGTTACGACAGTCTTTTGAGCGTTGAGGTTTGAAAGTAGAATGGTTGTTTCATGCTAACCGAAATTTTACTTAAAAATATACATAAGTACACGCAATTACTTACTTTTCAATAGTATGGTTTTATTTCAAAGATAAATTAGTTAAGCAAGTTTGTATACAAATCAGTTTGTTAAATTATAATGTATTTTTTTCTTATGTATCGCTCTTTTGCGGCTTAAAACGTTATTAATCTGAAAGTAAGCCAGCACAGCACAATCACGTCTTGTGACTCGTGGTGCACGTAGGTATTTTTGTAAAATTATTTCTTCTGGTTTAGTGACCATATTTCTGGAATTCCCATTCCCTGTTGTCCAACGGACATACTTGTCGTGTCTTCAACCAACGTGAGATGCAATGGAAATGAAAAGCATGGTTGCAGACGCCCCAAGCAACTGTGCATTCTTCGCTGGTAGCAGATGCTTGATTTGCTTGGCATTCGATACACAAATCCATAATGTGGTTACGACAAATGGCACAATTGTCAACAACAATGTCTAAGGTAGAAAATAAATAAAAGTCGTGTAATTATCAAGTTTCACCATTTTGAGCCTTTGATGTTAGCAAGGATACGACTTCAAGGTTATGTTGCAATGAAGATAAACTAGTATGAAGCGTGCCGTTAAAAGATACTCACCCCAAGCCCACAATGCCACAGCATTCCACTAAAATATATGAAATTTCTTCTATAAGCTACAAAATTCATGAATGCCATTCTTTTCTTACCTTTTTCACATCGAAACGCTTCTTTTCACCCTTGCTACTCGATGTTGGCACTTCGAAATCTTCCTCGTCGACTTCCATTGTATTTTGGCCAGTCGTTTTGGCGACGGTGTATTTAACAGGAAACTTTAAAAGCAAACGTTTCGTTTTTGCAGTATAATACTGCAATAAAGAAAAGGTTTATTTCTAAATTAAAAATAAAACTGGAATTAGTTCTGTCGCCCAAATTCGGCCAATGGACAGCCAAATGTCAAATTTCGCACGAACGATGACTGTCGCTTCTGCTCAGTGTTGCCTTCTTTTCATACAAAGTTTGTTTAGGGATTTACTCATCGATTTATGTGTACAATTGAAACTTGCCCGAAATAGATGAATATGGGCCACAGCTTCGATATAACGAGCCCCTATCGCCAAAAAGACGTAAGCGAAATTTTTTCACAATTCATTCATAGCATTTAGAAAAATACTGCTTCTTGCTTACTTGGAATGTATGCTTATCTGCGTTGCTGGTAAAATAAGATAGAGTTCGCAACACTGGATATGGTAAATTGATATACCACCCTGTGCTAATTGACATTTGTATTCACTTTTTAAAATTTAAGTTGCATACACAGAAAAAAATTNGGCACTTCGAAATCTTCCTCGTCGACTTCCATTGTATTTTGGCCAGTCGTGTTGGCGACGGTGTATTTAACAGGAAACTTTAAAACCAAACGTTTCGTTTTTTTGCAGTATAATACTGCAATAAAGAAAAGGTTTATTTCTAAATTAAAAGTAAAACTGGAATTAGTTTTCTGTCGCCCAAATTCGGCCAATGGACAGCCAAATGTCAAATTTCGCACGAACGATGACTGTCGCTTCTGCTCAGTGTTGCCTTCTTTTCACACAAAGTTTGTTTAGGGGATTTACTCATCGATTTATGTGTACAATTGAAACTTGCCCGAAATAGATGAATATGGGGCACAGCTTCGATATAACGAGCCCTTATCGCCAAAAAGACGTAAGCGAAATTTTTTCACAATTCATTCGTAGCATTTAGAAAAATACTGCTTCTTGCTTACTTGGAAAGTATGCTTATCTGCGTTGCTGGTAAAATTAGATAGAGTTCGCAACACTGGATATGGTAAATTGATATACCACCCTGTGCTAATTGACATTTGTATTCACTTTTTAAAATTTAAGTTGCATATACAGAAAAAAATGTATGCGTGATTTATTTAAATGAAACTTTATTTCATAATTATGGACTGAGGGAGAAATTTTGTACGGTGTGTGTGCTTTTCAATTCGACTGTTTTCTCACAGTTCAAGTATTTAATTCAATTCTGCTCGCATGTGGAAGAGAGTGGGTGAGAAGAAAAGGGACGAGTACACATGCGTATGTACCGTCAAGTCGTTTCAATTTTCTTGCTTTGCTTTTGCCATTTTCGTTGCTTCCCATTTAAAGAACCAACAACTGGAATTCCACAGAATTGATGCGTGTAAAAGCAAATAGAAAACGCAAAAGAGAATGAGCAAGAATTGCTTTCAAGTACTTGAATCATGTAAATCGGGTGTTATGGATTATGAGATTTAATTCGCAAATGCTAACAATCAAATTTGTGTAAACATGTTGTAATATTCAATGGTTTACTAACGGTACTGAAAAGATCAACTAACGAGAGACCCAGGAAGTGTGCAACTTCGTTGGGTTAGTCCATAGGGACAGAGCGTTATTGTGTGGGGTTTAGGGAGCATGTGAAGGGGTGTCGCGAGTTGAGAGGGGTGCTACGGTGGTGCGAGTCTCCCGAGGCAGACGAAGCTCTAAGGTGGCTGTGCTCCCAAAACGGCTTTCTCAGGCCGGGAATCGGTTAAAGTCGAGATCAACTCCCTGTGAATATCGTTTATGGCCTGTTGTTTTATAAACCTCTGGACTTCGACCGTGAGTTCATACAGATGCCTTCTGACGAGGAAGTTCGGAGAGGTACACGTTTACCTTCGAGCACAAGTCATCAATTCCATTCTCGGGCGCCATTATCTAGTACTAGTTGTTGTAGTTGTTGTAGCGGCACTACTCGAGCGGCAGTCGTCAGCATAAGAGACAATAGAGACTCCCTCTGGTGGGGGAAAGGGCACCACCCTGTGGAACCTCCTGACGAAAGTCGACTTAGATAATTCGCTGACAACCGTTCGAGTCCCTGTGGTAGAGAGTGGATTAGCTGACGGTGACAAATGATTTTGACAAATCCAACGCTACTAGGACTGTTTTCTCACAGGGGCGGTTTCGGCTCAGGTCACCAGTTACCTGGTTGTTTATGGCATTAAGTGCTGTCGTGATGCCGTGCACTTTACGGAACCTATGGTGATGCCTCGCTGGGGTCAGGTGGTACGTATAGTGCGGGAATAGCCAGGCATCAAAGGTCTTCGGTACCGTGAAAAAGGGGGTTATCGGGCAATAACACTCTAATTTGTTGGCCGATTTCCCCGATTTAAGCAGATATCTGTAACGATGAGAGTGGCCATAGACAAATTGGGGATTGAGCATCAGCATGCAAATTCCGTCGGGTGCAATGAATTTTGAGGCTTTCGCCTTCACGATGGCCACCTGAACCTTACCGCTGGTGAACACAAGAGGCACAATAAGTATTGACAGTTTATGCAGCCTTCTGGTTACTCGACGTTTGGCTTTGTTCACACTTTACTCACACCAGAGGTGAAGTTATAAGTCTTCGGACGGGCGTTTGAAATGCATCCAGCGGGAATGAAGCGGGCTGCAGCAGCAGTGACAATCCTGCGACACTTACGCACACCTACGTGAACGTCGGCTGTAGTGGGAAGGGGAGAGAATGTGCTCTCAGTAACTTCCGCAAAGCCGTTCCAATCAGATCGGTAGTGTAGTGTTGCTCAAGTGAACTCTAGTGTGCCGTAAAGTCAGTTCGGTTCATCCACTGCCGATGAGTTCTAAGACCTGTGAGCAGGTTCTGAGGTGAATGCACCCGTTGCAGGAATTACACATCACTGAGGTGGAGTTTGAGCGCAATCGTCTCTGGCATAGGCAGCAGGTGTAGGTTTCTGGTCCAAGATTTGGCTCGATGCTAGCCGTGAGCAGAAGAATGTGGACAGATGTCGCCACACGGACGAAGGCCGTTCGACCTAAAGAGGGTAAGTGCGCCGAAACAACAGCCATTGCTCGGGTAAAACCCGAGTCATTCCAATACGTAGGAATGTCGTCTTATCCGTCTTAAAATTCGCCTTCGCATTTAAATTCGTAGCCGTATTGGAATTCGTAATCGACTTCATATTCGTTTTTGTGTATTCATATTCGACTTCCTATTTAATTTTGTATTCGAATTCTTATTCCTTTTCCTTGAATTCCTATCCGACTTCGTATTCGACTGCGTGGTTAAAGTATCACAAAAAAAAAATATATATTTAACTTTTTCCAAAACAAGCAGAAGTTCAGAGTGCAAATTTTTTTTCTAATTTTGTATATTTTATTACCAAAAGAACACAAAGTTTTAAAAAGGAATACTGCGAAAAATTGGTGCTTTTCGTGATTCTACAATACTATAAAAAAAAATTGTGAATTTTGGTTAATATGTAATAAAACACTTATAAATAATTATATATTAATGCATATACATAAATATATCCTAAATTTATTTTAAAATTAACCATATTACAATAAGAAGTTCGTATTGGCGAATGAATGTCTTTGTAAAGTAATGCAAAAATTCGCATTTTCAATGCGCTTTGGCTTTGTAAGTGATTTTCCACACTTCGAAAAGACATATTGTTGAGTGGAAGCGATAAAATATAGCCAGTGGCATGGATATATGTGTAATGATGGTCCAACCCCAAACGCCAAAGAACACCAGATTTGTCTCTCGAAAAACTGCACGGCCTTTGATTAGAGTATTGATGAACCAAATTGCAATATTGGCCACTAGTAAGAAGGTGACGATTTCGCGACCCGGCTTGCGACGTGCCTGTTTAGAGCCCTTGCAACGTCTATGGCTAGCGTGCAGGATGAACATTGTCTGCAGCGAAGTCTCCGCCAAACTCAGGATCTCAGCAAGCATGCCTTTAAGTTAAAAAAAGAGAAAAAATTGGGAAAATAATATTTTAAGGCAGACATGTATGTACATACGTATCGACGGCTGAGTGAAAGATCGACGTATGTAGGCAGCCGGTTCGAAAACGTCCTATCTCAGAAAACTTTTCGAGAACGCCCTATTTCAGAATTGGGTTGCAGAACGGTCTACCTTAGATTTTGATTGAAGAACGTCCTATTTCAGAATTCGGCTCAAAAATTCCATATATCAACAAATTTTCAATATATTTTCAGTAGAGAGAGGTCGTTTTTGAACCAAATTCTGAGATAGGGCGTTCTTCAACCAATAGGGCGCTTTTCAATCAAGTTTTGAAAGAGGGCGTTCTTGGACCAAATTTTGAAGTAGCGCGTTCTTGAAACGTTTTTTTGGGATAAGGTGTTTTAGTAACGGCTGCCGAGATAGATCGATCTTCCACTTATCCATCGAGTAGATCCGTTTAAATGTCCTTCATACCTTCGATTCTATCCGTCACCGCGTCCCATTTGGAGAAATAACTGCCCAATATGCTGAACATGCCATAAAGGTAGACGCCAGTTTGAGCCACAATTAACAAATGATTGTCCAGCTNACAGAGCTCTTACGCGATCGATCTATATCTGAAATGGAGCGTACAGTCTTCCACATCTCATAGAGTATCACAGCGCAAATGAGTGAGTATTCGATAGTGCAAGGAAATAGGAATGGTGCTACCTCTTGCACTAAAGCACCCATAATGTTGGTACGCGTGCAACCGACAGTCACCTGCCCTGTAGAATTGATAAGCGCATTTTGTATAGTAGTTGCGATGGTCATGTTTACGCTTTTCGTGGTGTGCGGTGTAATTTGTAGAGATTCATTGACGGCACTCCAATCTATACCGCCATGTGGGCCGGAAGTGAATATTGGATCGGTTTTTTCGTTATCATGTTGACTAATGTGATAGATCTCGTGTTTGGTTTCCTCCACCAAGACGTACAGCCACTCGCATAGATTTGTGGCAACCATATGCATTAAGCCAAAACGGCAGGTGACCTTATGATGTGCCATATCCAAGTATGTTGTGTTCAGGAATATAAATTGTATCTGTACGATGGCGAGTAGCATACGTAAAATTGGTGTTATTGCGATAAAAATATCCGCACAACCGGGTTTGCCATTCAATTCGAAGTACTGGCCGAACTCTAGACCCGAGTAAACCATAGTGCCGATGGCAAAAGAGATAGCGCCGACACGAAGATAAAAACTGCCAAAATGAGTGACTTTGTGTTTCAAATGAACATTATTGTTCGTCTCGTCTGGGGAGGGGATTTAAGATAAAAAATGTTAGTTAAATACTTTACAAAGATATATACGTATATAGGTAACACTTATTTTAAAAAATATAGGATGATATTGTATTTAGAGGAGGGAGCCGATCACCTAGCTACCGCGCCTGAGCACAATCTACTGTAAAAGACCTATATTTGGCCACACGCCTTCTTGATCCACTTAATGATAAGCAACGTCGGGATGTTTCTTGGCTGATTGCCCTTCAAATCATGTGCTCCTAGGTAGGATGATCTCAGGAAGCGAAAGGGCTTCGCAGTGTCACATAATGTGCTCTGCTATCTCCTGTTGCTCAACCAGAGATAACAAATCACAGGTTTGAAAAATGTTTCAAACTCTAGAAACCATTATTAAAGCCTCAAATAATTCCTACTCCATATCTACTAAGGTAAAGATGTGCCTTGGTTCTTCTTGTTGATATATGCCAGATTAAGGACCTAGCGTATCTGTTGTTACCTTCCGTACTCGTGCAGTAATGTTGCGCTTCCGCTTTCATCCAGAAATAATAATTCTTACTGACGGAGATAACTCCATTTCGGAACGATAAAGGGCCCTCCAACTATGAATCCCTGGCTTGGATCTCTTTAATTTCATTGCCCATTGTGTTGCGCTTCATGTTACTAAAAAGGAGCGTTCTGGATTGTATTCTAAATACAGACTCCTGCTTCGACACCAAATGTGGCTATCCCTTCAGGATTTTGGTCGTTCGTTGTACCAATTTGTTGTGTTAGGGAAAAAGACTTGAATATATGTGTTATGCTAAACCTCGGAAGGCACAGGTCCACCAAGTTAATGCACAGTTCTCCCACTTAATCTATATGTTCAATGCATTCTGTCATCCATGTAGACCTGAATATTGAAGCCCTCTTAAAAAGGAAGCCAGATGAGTTCGTCTACTACGATGGACCATAACAGAGTTGAGTTCACTCCACTTTGCGGTCATGATTTTGTAGTTAGGAGTCTGGCTCATTCACGTGCTATAGTGGATGTAATGGTTCTGCTACGCAGCGACATGTTGTAAAATTATTCCCTTCGTGTCGGACGTAATTGTCTATACAGCAGCATTAAACCTGCGGTGACCACTTTGTTCTCCATTCTTTTCTTAATTATCTTTGTGAGGTTCTGAAGAAAATGGATGGTAGATCTTCTTGGCGTTGGTTTTATGCCAACAGTTTCCTGTAAGAAAATTATTCCTGAAATGCCTATATATCGTTCTTTGCATGCGATTTAGCAGAAACGATCTAGTAAGACTGATAGGTCAGTATGACTTTGGTTGGTCTGCTGGTTCTTTCCACATCTTTTGCGATACAAACTCCACTTAAAGCACGCCCCGAAATAGGGTATCAAAGAGGACAGCAGATGAGGAAGTACCTTTGGAGATGAGCTGTAATGATGCCATCTGCTCCAGGTGCTTTGAAGGCCACTGAGGAACGTATAGCCCATCTTATCGTCTACACCGCGGCTAGCAATATAAGAGATGCTTTGCAGCTCTTCGTAAAGGATCCGCCTGGTCGTTTCAGGAGCCATAGGTCGTTAGTTAGCGTTGTTGCAATGATTCTGGTTATTTTTGTAAGGTTCTTGATTCATGTAAAGAAATGATTCCATATGTGCCTTTTTGCACATCTAATCTTCGTATTTTCCTCAGTGAGGGCATGTTTGTGCGTCTCCTTTTCACCTTTCTTCTTTTAGCTTTGTTAAGGTGACATTCATCGTTTAGATATATCAGTTCGAAAGCTGTTTCAGTCTTCTTTAATTTGATACCAAATTTGTTTAATTTTGATAAGCGATTTGTTTATTATTACGAAAGGACTTTTATTTCGGCCTTAAAAAAAATTGGCGAAGTTTAACTGTTATTATTGGACTAAAAAAATAAAAGGCCGCATTTTTCCGTTATTATTGGACTTTTTCAAAAAAAAGTTCCTAAAATAAAAGGAATCCAGGATTCTTGTCCAAGAGGTGTTGGGATCAAAGGAACACTTATCAATTTATTTTACGAAATTTATTTTTTAAAGCATCGAAAAAAATAACTGTTATCGGTCCCTGAAAAGCTCATTTCCACCAAGTCTTAACTGCAATTTAAGCCTATGAGAAAAACGAGATTATGACTCGAATGGGGTAATTGCTCACATTAAGTAAGAAAGAAAAAAAAGCAAAAAGTAAGAAATAAACTTTGCCGATCACCCCTTGTTAA
>NW_016169160.1:0-17911 GCF_001687245.7 Rhagoletis zephyria
GGTCGTGAGTTCGAGCCTCACCCGGGGCAGTCAATTTTTTGCATTTTTGGTTTCTCTTTTTTTTTTAATTAATTGCTGAAATATTATAGTCCTTTTTTTGTTTTATTAAAAGCTTGGCAACTGCGATTGGAGAGGCAATGTTAATTTGGTGAACTACAACTGTTGAAATGAAAATGCATTCATCAGCTCGGCCGAAATGTCTCACTTCATTTGGCAGCAATCAACAGGTGCGTCAGACGCGCATTCGTGTGCAACTTACAAAAAAAAAACCGAATCTTATTAAAATGGCAATTAATATGCAAACATAAAATCGATTTGCCATTTAAATTACTGCTATTAGACCTCTCAGCTAAATATGTATGCATGTAAACAGTTGGAGACAAGTTGACTTCATTAAATTGCTTAATTACGGCGATAAATCTCAGATCCGTGCGTACATTGCTTGTTTTTTTTTTTTACCAAATTTGAAGTCTTCTCCGTTAACATTTGTGTTTTTTTTAGAAAATTGAAAATGACATGATGAAAATGATGTCGCTCAGGGAAAATTTATTGGCGCTTGTGCAAATATTTAAGTTCGTCATTGAGTTTGAAAGATACAGGCTGTTAAGCTGCCGAGCTAATTGATGTCGAACAATTTATTACAAAGTTGCTTTATTTTGTAGCAAGCGACATTTTTTTATGAAACAAAAAATTGGTTTTTATATTTTTGTTTGCCTTTTTTTATTTAAAATGCGCTTAATTCTACAAAAGTGCCGAAATGGGGCAAATAATTTATTTACAAATGTATGTACATACATATGTACATATTTGCATACATAGTGACACAGTACACTCACAGCTATGATTACATATGTACATACATACATACATATGTAAATATGTATTTATTTAGTTGCTTCTTGCGCTTTTAGTTAGCGAAAAAGTAATACGATGAGCATTCGTTTCTTCAATTAAGCAACTGAAAAGATAATGATCTCTGAGATTTATTGCTGTCAAGCTTATGTATATACATATGTATGAATGTTCGTTGCTGTTTTTTATATCAACTCATTCACGTATTTTTATTGAACAATTACAAAACTAATCAAAACCTCATTAACAATGAATGCGCGCATATGAATATGTATGCATATGTATATATGTGTTTATGTTTGTTTTTTGTGTTTATGTATTCACTTCCTCACATATTTGAGATTACTTGTGTCATTGAAAACAGCTTAGAAATGATCTCTTACTAGAATATTGGTATGTAGGTATATAGTACATATTGTATACATTTATATAAGTACATATATGTATGTATGTTCATATGTAATTGGTATGCGTATAAATGTGTTTACATACAAAATTGGCGTAATGAATAGGTGTCCAGTATTTCTGGATCATAAACACCCCGATTGTAAGCATTACCCGCTTATAGTTAAAACAGGCACTGAGAACGAAAAGTATGATCGAAACTAAATGTCGTTCTCGTAGTTTTGTTCCCAAAAATTCTTCAAAATCAAAACCAAAATGAAAACAAAACTGTCAAGAACGTTCTCAATGGTAATTATATAAGCACAAAACCGTGTGGAACGTTTCCAAAGAGAACAAAATGCGAACAACTTGGGAACATTCCTAAGAGAACTAGACGGGCAAAAAAGTCTAAGGAACTTTCTCCCGAAGCACAATTTGGGAACCAAAATGTCAGGAACTTTCTGACAGACAACGATACGGGAACAAATCTTCTCTGAACTATTCGTGAAAAATGAAAGCGAAAAGAAAAAATTTTTCACATAGCGTTCATTAGTTTGAAATGTTTGAATATTAAAATTAATGAAAAAATAACTGGAAGATTACTATGCAAATTAAGTCAACGAAAGACTTAAGACACGAACTCTTTTTTTTTTTCACAAAAAATGAAAAATTGTTCCATAAATGGTCAGTTCACCCTAATGCTAGATGAACTGGAAGTCTGGCTTCCTCTGGCTTAGAATTAAAAATCGTGGTTTTATTTAAAATATTTTTCGTCACAACACGCAGAGTCCCCTCTAATTAAGTTAGTAAAGTTCTCAAAACTTTTGTTCTCGTTTTGTTCTCTATTAGACCATTTTTTCTTATGCTCCTCGAAAACGTTGTAGATACTTTCGTTATCATTTTTTTCTCACTGGAAACGTCCCGAAAGTTTCGTTCTCATTCTGTACTTCTTGGGAACGTTCCCGAGAATTTTGCTCGCATTTTGTTCTTTACGGAAACGTTCTTAGACATTTTGTTCTCATTTGTTCCCGTTCAAGCTGCTCTCAATGCGTGGTTCGTTTGTGGGAACATTCTTGACGTGGAAATGAATTTAATGACTATTTTTTATTAATTTTTGTTTTTAAAATATTCATATAAAGCTAAGTTAATATTTAAATTTGGATCATTTCATTGTAAGTGGTGGAACATTTTGACTCCATAATGGGACCAAATGTGAATTATAACTATGTCGTGGGATAATGTATAAAATTCCTTTCCAAAAATAGCAAACAATTTCCAAGTCCTTTGTATTATTTGAATGATTGTGACTGGTGGGACACTGAAAAATCCCCCATTTTACCTTTGTGCACTCAAAGACGATTTTCCAATATGTATAGTATTTCTATACATTAAAAAGGCAAATGGTAATTTTCCATAGGTTCGTATTCCCACCAAATTCATTTAGCAACCGTATACGCTTTTCAAATGCACCGCCTTTTTTATTTTATTAACCCATAAACGAAGATCACTACATTATTGCCATAGCAACAGCAAAAATCTTTTATCGGTATCGTCTTAAGTTTTCTGTATTTTTTTGTTGTTAATATTTTATGGGCCAATTTTACGATCTGACAGCTGCAAATTTTTTCTACCCATTTTCATTAATAAACTCCACAAACCATCCACATGTCAGCGCGTGTTGCTGCAACATAATGCACAACTGCTGCCTTAAACGATTGCTGTCAAATGCTTAGTGACTGCAGTTGCCCCCGACTACAGCACTCCAGCCACGGGCGTCAATTATATTTTACGATCGCTGGCAATTGGCACTTAGTGTAAGGTTGTGTGTGTGTGTGTTTTTTTTTTTTGTGCCTAATGCCTAATAATCGGCAACAATGGTGACGGCCGCTGTGGGCGGCAATGAAGTGTTGTTATTAATAAAATATTAATAATAAATGTTTGAATTTATATCCCTGCAAAAAATTGTGCGACTAATCTCTAAAGAGAGTATTCCGAGATTACTCTTAATCGGGTACAATTGGGCATTAATTAGTCCAAGCTAGTCTCATACGGGTATCAATGAAGGCCAATTAGTCTCGACTCATCCCTTATGGGTATAATTGGAGACCAATTAGTCCCCAACTCATCTCTAACGAGTACTATTAACGATTTAATGATATGTACGCACTTAGTCAATGAAATTTCATGTGCATCGTTGGCACACAGAGAGAGTATTCGCCTAACAAAACTGAGCACCCCGGTTCGGATCTCAGCTGGCCCAAATTTTTATTTTTATTTTTTAAAAGTGACTAGTCGCTTTTTATACCGTTCGGGTATAAAGGTGAACAATTAGTCTCTTCATAGGACATGCTCGAACAAAAGCGATCAGTTCATTCCATATAAAGAGATCAAAAGTGGTATTAGTCCCATGCTCCATTGCGATTGCTCCCGGAGTCATCCCGGATTAGTCCCATTTTTTGCAGGGATTGTATTTGAAATACTTGCACGTAGAGGAGTCAAAAGTGTTAATAAGATTTCTTAAAATAAATTAAGTGTTGGAATACTTTTTGGTGAGTGTGTGTTGGGTGTAATAAGTGGTGGGGCGAATACAGGGTCCTGTGGCGCAATGGATAACGCGTCTGACTACGGATCAGAAGATGCCAGGTTCGACTCCTGGCAGGATCGGTGGTAACATGTAAATTTTTTTAAATACTATTTTTTTATTGAACACTTTTTTTTTTGTCACTATTAAAAAAAATATCCTAAAAATTGTTTCCCTGACCCAGATAACATCTAAAACTATAATCGTATTGCAAGCTATGTACATTAGGGTGGTCCTTAAAAAATAAAACTAACGATTTTTTCAGTCTCACCCCCCAATCGGTAAAACCACGGTCACAGATATCACATATAAATTTTGGTCCCGATAGGAGACGGTTAGGGCGTGTTGCACAGGAGGCAAAGTTTAGATTTTTCTCGGGAGATTTTTCAAATTCGATACTACTAAAGTCGAGGATATCACGTAAAAACTTTGGTCCCGATAGGAGACGGTTAAAACTTCTTCACAGGGCAATCTGAACTTTGACCCCTGTGCGACACGCCTTAACCGTCTCCAAATGGGACCAAAATTTATATGTGATATCTTCGACTATAGTAGGGGTTGGGGCTTAGGAAAACTGATGTAAAAATTTGCTTCCTACATTTAAGGACCATCCTAATGCACATACATATGTATGTATGTATATGAGCAAACCACCAGCTGTTATATTTTTCGACAAAAACGCGTTTTTGGTCGCAAATGGTGGCAGGTGGACCTATCTTAGAAAATGCATTATCTTCAGGGTTGTAGAAGGAACAAGATTCCATCGAGAAATTGTATTTAAATGAGAACTTAAAAAATATTCTAAAAAAAAGTAAAAATAAACACTCATACTCATATACCCGTAGTTGCGTATGTAACGTATACGCCCCGTAGCACTTAACTTAAAAGTCATAGGCCCGTAAATTGTAAAAACTGCAACTTTAATTTCTCAAATCAGAGTCATCTTTTAAATAGTCATCTTGTAATTTTTTTTTCATTTGGTGACACTAGATTCGTTCCTTTTGGCAAGAATAACATTTTCACCGTTTAATTTTGACATTTTGAAGTATATTAAATTATTAAAATTAAAAAAAATCGTAAAATTTCAAAAATTACAAAATAGCTGCGACAAATATTTTGCATGGTGCCACTTTTTTAATTTCGTGGTACACTCTTGAAACTTTACAGATATGCTGTATTTGATGCCAACGTACATTTCCTCTAATATGAAAATTCTATTTGAAAAGTTTCCAAAGTTATTATTAAAAAAACGATAATGATTTTTTCCAGTGATAATAAAATGTAATTTCGTTACTTTTTAGCCTAAGTAAACGTTTTAAGTCTAAAATTGATCAAATACTTGATTTATTTTTTATGGTACTTGTTGCAAGATTAATGCTTTAGCGAGGGAGGGGAGTGACACTGAAAAAAAAAAAACAATTTAAAATACAACGTTTTTATAGAAAGAAAGCTCTAATTTTCTGCACTATCCGAAGTAAAAGTAGGTAGGTACATTCCGATCATTTGATTTCACAGCCTTTCGCTGCTTATTTACGTATAGTCAAGGCAATGAAATTAGTTATTACAACTCCCAGCATTCATCGGTCAAAAAACAAAACAAAGTGGTATATATTTGCAAATTATTAAGTTATCATTGAAATTAATGAATTCCAGTCACACTTCACAAATTGCACTTCAAAAAACCAACTCCCACCCAATCAACTCACACATGCATTCTCGTATACTCTCGCATACTGCATTCGTCAGTCTGATTGCCTTCGTTGATTAATTGTTCAGATGTCTGACGGCGGCGGCGGCGGCGGCAGAGACGACATTGCAACGCCAACCATTTTCACACCAAACATACATACATACATACATACAAACAAATATGCGAAGAGGCATGCAATACATAGTTACAAGACCGGAGGCATTCAATGGCAACACCAACTATAACAACAACAACAACAATGCGTGCCCTCTATGTGTGCCATGAGAAATGCATACAAATATTTATAAGTACGTATAAAAATTGTATTTATGTGCAAATGCATTTATGTATTTGGAGTGGGCATCCAATAGAAAAATAAAAAAAAATAAAAAAAAACAAACAATTGCAATGCGCATACGATTAAAATTGCACAGTAACAAACAAATTGCAAACGTTTAAATTAACATGGCTATCTTGTCTGCGATCGGCCAACGGCAGTTTGGCGTCAAATAGAGCGAAAAAAATTGAAAAATTCTAGATACATATGTACAAGTAAATCTTAAAAAAAAAACAAAATTGTATAAAAATTGTTGTTGGCGTTAGCGCTTCAATTGATTGCACGAATTGCTTATTATTAGTTGTTGTTGTTGTTGTGTTTGAGGCGCTGCTGAATGACAATTATTGCCCGAGGGAGTTTGCGCGAAAATGATTCAAATTTGTTATTTGACTGACATGCCAGCAACAAACAACGACTGACAGCAAGCAGTAGCACACACCTGACTTGGAGGAGTAGGAATGGGGTAAATGAGAAATAAATTGATTGCTTGTTCGAGCAGCAAGTGCATTTAGAAGTTACGCATGCGCAGAACTGTGCGAAATGTTTGCTTCGAAACGAATGCGCACTGCGCATGCGAATTGGTAATTTATTACAAATTATAAGTAAAATATAAGTAAAATAATTTTAAAAAAGCAATTTTTAAGCAAAAAACAAAACCGACTTATATATAAGATTATCGTTAATTTCTTTACGATCCACTCATAGGATCCAAATAGAATTAGTATGGGACCGCCCTTGAATTTATCGAAATCGCTTAACGTGGTTCAAAGTTATGCGGTAGCATACATAAAAAAAAAAAAAAAAAAAATATATTCCGACGAACTGCTAACCTCCTCCGTTTTTTGAAGTCGGTTAATGAAGCACAATGATTTGTACGGTTGTTAAATGAAGGCGCCATAAAAATTTTTTTTTTTTAATTTCCAAAAAAATTAAATTTTTTGAGTTTTAATTTTGAAACAAAAAATTAGAAGGATAGCTATTATTGGCTGGCTTTAATCATTTTTTAATGCGCCAACAATCACTTAAGAAGACAAATCGATTTAGTTTACTGTTTAAGCCGGCGCTCATATCATTAATAAATATTTAAATTTATATTTATTACTCCAGTTGCAGCTAAAGTACACCCATGGCCAAAATAATAAAAACGCCTTATTTTGACCAGTTTTGGTTATATATCTTCTGTTTATTTAATATTTATTTATTTTTTTAATAAAATTGCAGCTAAATGTCTAACAAAAACCATACAAATTCATATTTCAAACATTGTGCAAAAATTTAAAAAAAAATCTGCAAAGTGGCACCTTAATTCTCAAATTTTCAAACATATTTTTAAAAATTTGATTGAGTGTGCAGTCGCTCATAAAATTTTAGCATCATAAAATGTAAGTTTTAAATAGCTAAAGAATCGCGTGGGTTTTTGATATTTTTTTTTTGTTAAAGGTGTTTGGCATTTTTCCAACCAAAAAAAAATCCAAAATCTAGGAGAAAATGTGAAGAAAAATATCGCCAAAAATCAACGTGATTATTTAGCAACTTTAAACTTTATGGTACTGAAATTGTATGGGCTATAAAACTGCATACTCAACAATATTTTTTAAAATCTGAATAAAAAGTTGAAAATTTAGACAAAACTAAGCAGATTTTTTATACTTTGTGCGCAATGTTTGGAATAGGAATTTATATGGCTTTTGTGTAAATAAAAAATAAATATAGCCAAAACCGGTGAAAATAAGTCATTTCTATTATTTTGGCCATGGGTGTATATCCAAATCTTACAATCGTAGCTCAATTGTTATGATTGAATTCGCTGGTGCAATTTTCTTAGCGCCGCACAGTGGGGAAAAATGTATCGTTTTGGACAATAATCCGCTAACTACTCGCATCTTAATCAATAACATTATTATTATTTTTTTTTTAATACTCATCATAACATGTGACTGCGATAAGTTGGAATTTTTATGATAAGGCGTATTCTTCTTTTCGTACAAATCGAAAATTTGAAATTTTTCTGCAGTAAATGATAGGAAAGTTTCATGATTTTCGATTCGTACGAAAACCAGAATACGCCCCAATATACAAAAATTAAGCCAATTTGACAGAAGAATAGGCTCACGACTTGAGGCTCATGCCGTTTCCAATTCCTCTGTCATATTGGCTATAATTTTCTAGGTTATCTACTGTGTTATAAAAATTTAAATTTAACACAGTTGCATGTTATAGTGAAACTCCTACTGAGTATTAAAAAAATAAAAAAAAAATATAAAAATATTTTTTTCCAAAGCGATATATTTTTTCCCCACTGTGCGTCACCTCTCCTGTGTGACAGTGTGTAAGGAACTTTAACACACTTCGACTCACCAGATTGTCAAGTGCCAACTCACAAAGAAAAAAAAACTCTACACTTTTATGCATATTCTACGCTTTATGCAATTCGCTTCGCTGGTGGCATTTCAACAAAACGATCGTACAATTGAATTCCGCCAGCAGCAAGTGGAGCAGGCAGGCGACAAGCGTCAGTTACGCCTGTCAAAGGCGATTAGAGCAGCAATCTAACTTAATAAAGCAAAAATCCAAAACAAAAAATAATACAAATTTTATATTTCAAAGCTCTAAAAAAGTTTAAGATAAGGCGAAAAATATACTAAAATAACCATGAACACTTTGATTTGAAAAATACATTAATTACAAGGAATAAGCATGAGCAGAACATTTTTAAAAACATTTAAACATTTACTACATAAAAAATCATGTATCGAAAATGATGAATGACTCTAACCCGATTTACATTTGTACTCGTAATATTCATATTTCTTAACAGCAAGTAGGCACTTAAACCAGCCAGCATTTAGCATTAGAGGAGTATTGTAATTTGTTTGTGAAAAATTATGTCAATGTCGCGAATGCATGTTCTAAATCGCATTTTGATGTAGATTTTTGAATGTAGATTTTTGTAGTTCCTAACTATAGTGGGTGTGTCGTATGTAATTGCTTAATGGACATTGAAAAAGTCAGCGGGCCGCAAACGGAATATAAAAGTTTTGATTTTTTTTTTAGAAATTCGTATTATTCATATTTTATTAGAAAATCGTAAATATTAGCTGCCGAATGAGATTGTCAGATAATAGACTAATAGCTACATCTCGATGAAAGAAGAAGGAGGCCAATTAGACTTCAGGTTTGCAAAGGGGATTTTTACAATTGGTTTCAGATAAAAAGGCAGATGAATTTGTTTACATACATAAAAAAAAAGGCTTTCACTCGAAAAAATAAGCGGCATGAATTAGAGCAACAAACTTTTGCTTGACAATTTCGAACATAAATTTTTTTTTGTATTTATATTAAATTTGCGTTTGCGTTTGTCGGTCTATTTATTTTGAACAAATATTTTTCCCATTCCCTCCATGATCAATCAAAATAGTGTCATAATTGCATTTGTTAGCCCCTTGCACAAAGTCGGATACGAGTTATGTCGTTTTTCGCTTTACACGTAAAATTTCAATCTTAATCGAGTGTTCTTTTCGAACTCGTACAGAAAAAATTGGAGCTATCCCACCGAAACCGACCTAGATTAATTCAATAAAAAATTCAACCGAATATTTTTATTCCGCCTATAGTAAATAAATGGAAACCAAAAGTGAAAAGTGAACCGGTTCGGGGAAAATGAAACTCATGATACAAAACTTGAAAAATGCTTAAGTGGATCTTCATTTCAAACAATTTTTTGCAGTGGTTTTCTGTTCGGTTTTGGTTAGTGGTTTAGTTCGAAGCCCGAAAAAAAGTTGCGGTTCGGTTCAAAATAGGGTTTCAGCCCTGCCATATAAGTTTTTAGTAGTTTGCAGTCTATTTGTTTATTTTGGACTAGAAAATGTCAAACCAGGTAAAAAAATTGGCATTTTAGAGTAAAAATGAATGACAATTTCTTTTTGTGTTGTTATTGCTCCCAAAACTGGAATGGATTCATTCCTCAAAAATATTTTGTGTAGATTTAAAGAGCTGTTAGTTTATTTTCGAAGGTACTTAGAAAGTATGTAGGTAAAATATTGACTTTCTCTTAGGAATTAAATTTATTGTCTTATAACTCGAGTTTACATATCGCGCAATTTCTTCAAAGATGAACTAATTCAATAATTACCTTTCTTATCAATTAAATTGAATTAAATTTTTCAAATGGGTGGCAACCCGCTTCAAACATATTTTCAAGAGTAAACTTTCTTAAACCTCGTTTGTTTATTACCCGTAGTGTAAAATTTCATTTATTTTATCAATTTGATTGAACAAAATATTTTAAAATGTGGCAACCTTCCTCCAACAATATTTTCGGCAGTAAAATTTCCTAAACTTCTTTAGTTTTATACCCATATTGCAATATTTAATTTATCTTGTCAATTAAATTAAATTAACATTTTCAAGCAGGTAGCAAGCTTCTATAAAAATATTTTCGGCTATAAGCTTTCTTAAATTTCTTTCTTTTAACATCCGCATTGCAATATTAACTTTATTTATTTTACTACAGGTGGCAACTCTAAATTTAGTTTTCTTTCTATATTTTAAGTTGGACCTCTAACAATACATCGGTGAAAACTATATTCAATTCCATGCATTGGTTTTCGAGTGATGCGCATACAAACATACATACAGACAGACAAAATTCTAAAAATTGTTGATTTGATTTCTGAAAGACCCCTAACAAATTTGATTTTTTTTTAATATTTGTAATGTACAATTTTATTATTTGTACCTATTTGTACAACTCTCATGCAACGCTAAGTATGCATAACTCAACTATTAAGAATGTTTTTCGTTAAGTCATTCCAAACATATCAACAAAAGAGCGAAGAAAAAATTAAAATAATGCAAAAATAAAAATCTCATTTTATAATTTATTTCATTTTATCACTCAATGCTAAACATAGAAAGAACATAACACGCATGCTACCTCAACCACCATGCTAAGCTTAAGTTAGCGCTCGTGCATGCGCTCGTCACACGGTCCTGTGGCGCAATGGATAACGCGTCTGACTACGGATCAGAAGATTCCAGGTTCGACTCCTGGCAGGATCGACGAAGTAAATTTTTTTTTTTTACTTTTATTTTTTTTATTGGCTTGGCATAATGCTTATAAAAGTTAGCCAAACGCTGGCTTGCATGCCTACAGTGACTGTTGTAACTATTCGTGAGCTCAAATCTTTTCAAACAATTACGTTTTCTAAAAAATTGTTTTTTTTTTCTAGTTTTGCATATCTAAGCAAATATATATAACTATCTATATACATATATGTAGTATTCATGTCGAAAATTCTGCTTAGAATTTACATATTAACTTGACACTCGAACAAAATGTCAGTTGAGCTGTTGAATGATAAATTGCGCTGTGAAATTAGGTTTTTGTTATTGTTAAATATTGTTTTTTTTTTTTGTAATTGCAAGTAGCAATTGTTGCAATTAGCCCACGGCAACGCACATAAAATTGTGATTGATGATTTCGAGTTGACATAGAAAAGTCAGCGAGCAAAAGTATTTACATGCGAAACGCTTGATGTAGATGCATATGTACATATTTTTGCAGTTCAGTACTTAATGCATACTTTTATATATTTATGTACATTTGTATGTTTGAGCACAATTTGAAATTCGTGCGTTATTAACACAGTCACCGCCCTCCAGACCAGCATCCACCAGCCGCCGCCTGCCTTATCTGGAGTACACTGTAGAGCACTCAGTACTCAATTATTATCAAAATACAAATTTATTTGATTAGCTTTATGTAGTTAAGTGATACAAATGTGTGCATACATGAATATATACATACAGTGACTCAAACAAATGACGACGTGTTTCTTTTGTTTTTTAAATAACCGTTATGTTTTGCGAGCTACATTTTTTTTTTGTTATTTTTCTATGAAAATACCGACCCAAACCATATAAATCACAGTTTCAAACTCCATAAAAAAAATTAGGAAAATTCAAAAATTTGTTATCAATATTTCAACTTTTTAATCTGAATCATTAGAACATTTTTTGGGTATGCAGTTTTATAGCACATACAACTTTTAACTAATGAAGTGCAAGTTTCAACCGGCTTTGATTTTTGAGATTTTTTTTTTTTTGGAGACTGCTTTTGGAGTTTTTACAAACTTTTATTTTTTTTTATATAACAGGTGCAATTTACAACAACTGGCGTTAATTTTTTTTAAATTTTGTTGCCATATTTAAGAAATTCGCCACAAAACAAAATCCCAAAAATCCATTGAAAAGTTGAAAATTTGTTGAATTTTCCTAAATGTGGTATAAAGTTTGAAACTGTGGATTTGGACGGTACTTTTAAAGAAAAATACCAAAAAAAATTTAACTCGAAAAACATTGAGAATATTAAAAAAAAAAAAAACAGTCAACACGTGGTCATTTGTTTCAATCACTGTATGTACATTCGCACACACACTTGTACGGCCAAGTGCCCAGCAAATATGGGTCAACTATTGTGGGCAGCCGAAGGTATTAGTGTGTCAATTAAACAACAGTTGCTCAGCGCAATACAAAATTGATAAATCGTTCAATGAATGCCTGGACAAAGTTGGTTCGAAACAACAACAAACAACAACAATGTCATTTTAGCGATTTAAATGAAAAATGCGATTTCGTACATTAATCATCATTCTGCAAACACATTTTTCAGATATGTATGTAGTTTAATTGAGGCGGCGCTTTTCGTCAAAGCCCAACTCGGTGATCATAAGCGAACGATCGGGGATTGATTTTGACGACGCTATAAAAATGCAATTAATCACACAATTAAAAATTTGAAATAGCAAAATAGGTTAAGATTAAATTAAGTTTGAACTAAGAGTGGTTTACAAATGCACGAAATTGTACTCGAAGTCCGTCGGAATCGCTCTCGTCATAACTCGTCTTTGAAGGTTGAAATAAGAATAGACAATACATCGGAAAGGCAACCCTTCATTTAAGCTAGGTTAGAAGATCATCTATTAAGAAGTGGACATGGAAATACATTGACCTAGTTGCACCCGCAGAGGTTTGATAGTTCAAAAAGCTGGCATCCCAGATAAAATTTGGTTTAAAGTAAAACCGGTTTTGGTTTTGGTTTTGTTCAATTTTCAGTGTCGGGCAGCTTTAAATGGAGATCACTGTTTAAAAATAGGATGATTATATATATATTTTTTGTATTTACATAAATCATAAAGCTTGGAAAACACTCATCCCTCTAGGCCTTCGGCACTTAATTCCTGGCAAATCTATAACAAATCGATTGGTTTTTAGTCGTTCAACCTTCGCTTAATTTCGAGCTTAAAATTTTATAGATGTTGATCGCTTTTATTAAATAAATGTACATACATATATACAAACATACAAACATACATATATATGCAAGTGCTGCATATATTTCAAATAAATATAGAAAACAATCGAAAAATGTGTGTCTACTTGCATTTGTGCTTTTGTTATGAACATATGCTCATAAATATGTACATATATATGTATATAAGTATGTATTTCTGCTACTATTTTTTATTATGTTTTTGTTTGCTAAAAAAAAAAATAACCATGTGAATGAACTCCACATTTCAAGTTCAAAGTCAATTGGCTAAATTTAGGTAGACGACTTCAAGCAGTTGGCGATAAAAACTTAAAAAATTAAGCAAAAAAAAACAAAAACCAAAAAGACGGAACGCTACAACACGCTTGAAATCACGCCCTCCTCTTACTTTTTAATTTGAGATTTGTGTTGAATACGACTTTTTGATAAATCACATTCTTTCCATCACTTCTACTTTACAAGTATATACATATATACAATTGTATTTACATATGTATGTATGTATGTATGTATGTACATACATTAGGGCGGGTGAAATTTTTTAACTATGCGGGTATGGCATAGACGTATTTTACGCGAAATTCTAAGCAAATTTTTCTTGGCAATGTCTTATTTTGCTCTAGTGCTATAGGGGGGTTTGTAGGAAGAGGAATCTGTTTCTGGACTTACATATTTCTTTCGTAAAATATCTGCCAAAGAACGTTGCATTTTTTTATATCTTAAAGGAGAAAAACGTATGCGTATTTTATTTTTCCTGGAATTTTATTCATACAAATTAAAAAAAAAATATTTAGTTTACATTTCAATTTTAATAAAAATTTCTCAAATTAGAAACTTCGCAAATCTTGCTTACTTTCCAAGCGAGCTATGTACATACTTTTCGCGTGACAAGAAATTAAAGGGACATGGAACGGTGGTTCTGATTCTAGATATATGTAATAACAAATCTTAATATGGAATATTATATGGGAAGTATAAAAAAAATTACGAAAATATAAAAATTTTGGGCCATTTCAAACTTCCGACTCAAGGCGCACGTTTTAAACCACCTCAAATCGGGCTCAAATTTTGTATATCTGAGTTTTTCCATTAACCTCATATTTTTGGAGGGTGTTTCGATTAACTCTACAATTTTTGTAAAGTTGGTACACCTTAATGTAGTATATGAGTACCAGTAAGAATGTATGCACTTACATACATACATATATAAATCTGTATATAATTGTTCTTAAATATTTTTTGGGCAATTTTGAGTATTTTTTTTTTTTTTTGATTATTATTTATTAATATTTATTAGGAATTGAAAAATGTTTCCAATATTACCGTTGGCGGACTTCCGACCCCTGCAGCGTCTGGAACGAATTTGAATCGTTCATATTTTTGTTGTATTGTTTTCTTGTGTATGTTTTTAGCCCACATTTTTTTTGTCAAATTTACCGACGGAGGCGGTAGCCATTAATTTAGCCATATTTTCAATCAATCGCTGGATTTGGAGTCTGTTTACATTTTTTTTTAGTTTTATTTATTTATTTTTTGTTTTCAGCGTAATACTTTTTTGGCATTGCTTTAATGAAGCCAATAAATATTTTTTGTTGGAATTTGTTTTCGATTTCAAATTAAACTTTGTGCTTTGTTCACAAATCCATTAAAATTTGCATTGGTTTGCAGATAATGAGTGGATTGTGTGAATCTTTAATCTAAATCGTGTGCTCAATTAAGTGAATAATAAAAATTAACTCAAATTTATGTAATTAAAAATATTGGCAATATTTTTGAAAAAAAAGATGCAAAGTTATATTTTATTTGCTTCGTATGCCGATATGGCTGGCTCGTGTGTACTTTTTCTGTAGAATAATTTGTAACTGCCCAATTCTCTGAGTGACAATATTCTTTGTTTTAGAAATCAAAGTAAGAACAATCAAGTCTTATAAATCTAATTTGAAAACATGTAGCATAGCTGATGTTTTCGAAATACTTATTTTTATGTGTTTGAGTTAGAAGAAAACCCTTAGAATCTAAAAGCATAGACAGACGACAGCGTTGATCTGGATCAATTCGTTAATTCGGATTTATCTCGGGAACTGTAGTTGATCCGAATTTAGTTCTAGAGTTAATTTCCAAATTTTATGCTTTTGGCATTTTCAATGACAATTTGTGATTAAAAAATAAACGAAGCAAATAAAGCAAAGGGGCTTAGCACCCGCGATAGCCGGGAGGTGAGAGCAGCGAACTACAATTCAGTTGAGCCAATATTCGATTACCGTTTCGACCATTTTCAAAATCATTAAAAAATATATTTTATTTAACTTTGTTTTATTTTATTTTCTAATGTTATTTGAAATGAATTAAATTTTTTATGGTTTGATTTTTATTAAAAAGTCCACACTAACTTCAATTGCATAAAAAAAATAAAAATAACAATTAAAGAAAAAAATTTGGTGGCCGTGAGATACGAGCGCACGCAGTCCGCTTAATCTGCATTGCTGCCGTCTGTCAGGGAACAATAGTGCTCAAATCGACTGCATCGTTAATCCGGATTAATGCTGCCGTCTGTCTATGCTATAAGTATTCGAGGATTGCTGTGCGATAAATGGAGTAGTCAAAAATATTCGGTACCAAAAGGGTTTTTAAGAAAACTCATTATTTTTCGAACAAACATAGTTTCAAACTTCAGTTAAGGAGGCAGAAATGTTAAGATTTCCCCTTGGAAAGCTTGATTTATTTCCGCACACAGCCAAACACAATAGCGCCAACAAAATAAAAAGACACCACGGGGTTCTCAAATCGCTAGCGGCAATACAGTTTTCACGCCTCAATTATGAAAATTTTCGATGCCAAAACAGGGCGCCAAGTCTAAATCTATTCACAAAAAAAAAAACAATATCGCATTAACACCACATTTATATACCTAGCTATAAATGATAACAAAAACAAAAGCGTGTTGAAAATATTTTACGAAAAAGCGCGGCGCGGCCGACTGCATTCGAGCTCCAAGTTAGCGGCGCTCAGTGAGCGTTTATGTGCACTGCGATCGTCAAGCGAGCGCTACTAGTTGAATGCTTGGCGCATAGCTTTCGCTAAAATCAAGAAAAAAATATTGGGGAGCATTGAAAAGTTTGGCGCTCGTCAACGCCAAACGCTCACAGCCACTCAGTCGCAGTTGGAGCACTTAGACGCCACACTGACTGGAGCAGTGCGCATTTAAAAGCGAAACGAAACAGTTCGACGACGCGGCAATTCGATTTGGCTGCGCGCGCAGCATGTTTTCGCTAAAACAAAATACAAAAAAAAAATACAAAAATTTAATTTTATGCAACAAACAGAAGTAGACTAAAAGATTTTCGAAAATTTATTCGCGACGGCAAGACAAATTTAATAAAATCAAAGAAAAAATAAATTTTTTATGTGATTGCATTTTATGCTAATTTTTAGCTATAAAAGCAGCAACGCCTTTTATTATTGAAGATTATTTAATTTTTATTGTGCCGACAAACGCGTATGAACTTAGCAATTTCCAATTTGGTAAAAGCAAATTTCTCAAATTTTTTTNGGCGAATGAGTAACGAAAAAAAGTCGCAATGCAACAAAATAGCAAGAACAAAGATATCAAAAAATTTGTGTACGAAAAAGGTAAACAAAAAAGTTAGTGGCCTATAAAACGGAAAGTATGTATACGTAAATATTTAACGACGATCGTAATTTATATGATAAGAAATAAATTAAGCCGCTATAGGTAATCAACCAAACGACATAAAACAAACAACTGTACAAACAAACGTTTGGTGCAAATATATGCGATTAAAAACAAATCTGTGCATTCGCTTTTTATTTATGAGCCCAGGCCAACACGGCCAATAAAAGTTATTTTCCGCTGTGTAATTACACTTTGCCTGTAAATTGTCTGTTTTAACGCCGGCAAAATTCAATTTTTTGCTGCTATTTATATCACAAATAACAGTCGTTTATAAAAAAGGAAAAAGAAAAAAAAAAATAATCGCATACGCGGTCTACCCGATTGTTCAGTGTTTGTGGCATTGTGGCAGCATATGGCAAACATTTTTTGTCTACTTACACTCCCAAAATCCCGCCACCACCCTGTACATACCCAGTTTTGACTTTGTAGAAAAGTTCAAGTGGACCATTTCTCCGACGTCCGGTAAAAGTTAGAAAAAAAAATTCTCTGTCGGAAATTTTTGCTTTCGAAATATTTTGCGCTTGCAACGATTCGCGTTGAATAACAACAACACAACTCAACGTCGACGAATTTCATTGGCCGAATTTGTTTATATTCGCGTGCCTGGTGAGTTTCAGAAATGTTTTTGCATTTGGTTTTCATTTCAAAATGTTGTAGTGCGTTTGTGTATGGTCGTATATATGTACATATGTACTTAGAATTAAAAATATATCTTATGGATTTCCTTTTGTGGCCGCTTGAGTTTGATATACACATTAAACAGATGCCATTTTGACAGACGCTGAAGGTGCATATACAATACGTATAAATGGAAAAATATATACATATGTATACATATATATTTTTAATTTTTGCACATATCCGGCGTATATATTGAAGATAATTATATTTGCTAAAAATATAGAAAAAGGGTTTAATGCATATAGAGTATTCACAAGAGATGTCACAAATGTCATATTTTGTATGTTTAAACGGTTAAACAAAGGTTTAGAGCTTTACAGCACAAAAACAAAAACAAATCGATTTAATAGTTTTCCAAA